>NC_133457.1:52315449-52530449 GCF_048565385.1 Saimiri boliviensis | reverse complement strand
TCTTTCTCCTCCTCCTCCTCTTGCGACAGCCCTGGATGGTAATCCTAATAGTTTCCATGATTATTATTGTTGCTGGAGTATGTAACTCCCACTGACATCACTTGGACAAGCTTGCTTTGCTAGTCCTGGTTGGGGATCAGGGGCTGCCCCAAACATGGAATCCTGATTGGCAGCTCTGGAGTATGCCTGCAAAGGCTCCCAGTCTCCTGGAGTTGCCCATTCCTGAGCTTCTAAGTGTTTAAAAGGGAAAGGGGCAGGCCTGGAAGCTTCCTGCTTCACTGACATATCAGTTCTCCAGGTTCTAGGAGATAGTGACACCCCTTTCCCACACCTACTGAAGTGACAATGCTTTAAAACCTGCCGGGAAATAGGGCATGAGGCTGGGGTGTCACGGTACTGTGAGAGGATTTAGCTGAAGAAAGTGAAGCCCTCTTTCATCACAAGTAAAGTCATGATCCCAGTTGATTCCATTTCACTCCTTGTACAAGCATGCATTAAATACTATGCAGCTCCTCCTTGAGGCAGTCCCTCAGAAAGACCACATGTTCCTATGAGATGCCCCATTGTAAGAGTACACAAAACACAGCCTAATTTGTTACAACCTGGTGTGAGCTGCCTGCCTCAGAAGTTCCTCTGGTAACCCTGTGATTCCTATGGCTGTGGGGAGAAAGATACAAAGTAGATATGAAGGAGAACTCCCTGATGATGAATGCAGATAAACCATAAACCGTTTACTGAGGAGGGTGGTACATAAAAGGAAACCTATATCCCCCAATTTGGAAGTTATTGGATTTTTAAAACAGACATTTAAAGATCTTCAGGAGACTGAAACAAAACAAAACACCCCATAGGCAAAGCAGAGAGGCCTCCTGGAATGTTTCACATGGGAACAATCTAAGTTGAAAAATGCCTACCCAGGTCAAGGGGGAGAACAAAAGGGCACAGAAACATTTGGTAGTTGAATGCATCATCCTGAAAGACTTTGGAGCTACACAGCAAATATTAATACATGGAATAGAAAGAAAAACGATCAGGGCCTTGATTAAAGGAAAGAAGGAAAGGAAGGACAAAAATCACGACGTCAGGTAGAGCTGTCTGAGGCAATGGGAAAGCTGGTACGGATACACCTATGATAATCAAATGAGGAACCAACTGGATAGACAGGTTCATTATGCAAAGATGACAGGGGGGCAAAAAAGAAAAGGTAAAAATCAGTGTCCTATGGTTCAGGGCCTGGCATCGAATGAGCACTTAATGCTTACTGAATGAGTGAATGAATGAATGGATGAGTTCAGAACAAGCTTCTCTACGATTGAGTCCTTATGGGAATATCCTTTTGGTTTGTTTGATATTATGAAAGTACTGTTCATCTTACTTGAAGATGAACAAAGAAAGAGGTGGGAAATACGGGAGAGGCACCATTCAGAAAGTTCTCTCTGCCTCTCCCTTTTCCTCCACTGTTTTGAAAACGAGTCTTGAGAGGAATCCACATCCTCTGAGATGAACTTGTAAACATGGTTTACAATGAAAGCAAACTGATGGCTCTGAATTCCCCGAAGGAAGATGATAAAAACCAGCCACCTTTTGAAGGAAGATGGGAGAGTTCCCATGTTTCGGAGAAAATGGCTGCTTTCAAAGCCATATGTCAGAGAACCCAGGGATTGCTTTTGAATTAAACTTAAACTCAACCCGAGCTCATGTCATTAGCAAGATTAGCACACCGCAGGGTTTGGGATCTGCGATCTACAGAATTTCTTTCTGCTCCTCAGCAATCCAACATATGTTTGGAAGATCTGTCAGTCCAATATTCTCTCATTTGCATTTATCCCCAATGGTTTTTCCCTGAGAGCTAGTTAAATGTCAACAAACCAGAGATACCTTTCTATAAATTGCTTTAAATTTATAAACCATTTTGCCAGAATCAAGATACTTCCCAATCAGTGGTGTGGTTTTGGTTTGTGTTGCCAAGATCAGGAACAAATCTAATTTTCGCAATATGCCTGTATCCCTTTTGTGCTCAGTGTCTCAGCTTACAGATCACTGTGGTGAAGTTAAAGATGCCTCTGATGATTTTTCTCTGTAATCCTAAACTCCTTCCATGAGATCTTGTGTTATGGAGCCAGTTCCAGAGATAACCTGTCAACACATGAAGGAAAGAGCAGAATCCCTTGGTTGTGCAGCTGAAAAACAGGACACTGCATCTGTTACACTGAAGCTTTAGGTATCTTATGTTTGTTGCCCTCAAGGTTTCATATTGAGATGCAAACCTCTTTGTTTGAGAGCTTTAGTTTTCAGATATGAAGGAGCATAAGTAGTTACTGTGTTCTTGATGGGGGCTCCT
This sequence comes from Saimiri boliviensis, assembly GCF_048565385.1. Lineage (NCBI taxonomy): Eukaryota > Metazoa > Chordata > Mammalia > Primates > Cebidae > Saimiri > Saimiri boliviensis. The sequence continues at coordinate 52,528,108 of NC_133457.1, read as the reverse complement.
GGGAGAAACTTGACTTTCAGACACATACAATAACATCAAAATCATGATGACTCCTTGAGGCTCCTCCAGTACTTCACAAGGCTAACCACATGATTTTGAGCACTTTTGGAAATAGAAAAGTAATGAAGTTGGGCATATAGGTTAGTAAAACAAATCCACTGAAATTTGTTGGGTTGCTTCCTGCAGGTTACTGATTTTGCTGCACATTAGAATCACGTGATCAGATTTTAAATTTACCAGTATCAAGTGGCTTATCTTAGACTAATTATATCAGAAGTTTTGAGGATATGATATAGCAAAGGTTTTTTTTTTTTTTTTTTTTTTTTTTTTTTTTTTTTTTTTTTTTTTTTGAGACGGAGTTTCGCTCTTGTTACCCAGGCTGGAGTGCAATGGCTTGATCTCGGCTCACCGCAACCTCCGCCTCCTGGGTTCAGGCAATTCTCCTGCCTCAGCCTCCTGAGCTGGGATTACAGGCATGCACTGCCATGCCAAGCTAATTTTTTGTATTTTTAGTAGAGACGGGGTTTCACCATGTTGACCAGGATGGTCTCGATCTCTTGACCTTGTGATCCACCTGCCTCGGCCTCCCAAAGTGCTGGGATTACAGGCTTGAGCCACCGTGCCCGGCCGCAAAGGTATTTTTAAAAAAGCTTTTCAGGTGATTCTAATGAGCAACCAGGGTTAAACACTGCTGTTGGAAACAATAACAAAAGTAAATAATGCCTGCAAAGAGTGGAAAGACCAAATGTTAAAACAATGCTCCCCTGATAGCACACACTCTCCTCCAGAATGGCCAACCAGTGGCATCACTGGTGTTCCCTCCTCTCCACTTCCTTTCAGTTTAAGATGCGAAAAGCATGGGCAAAACAATCACCTAGCACAGACTTGTTGAGAGATCTATGGCTGGCTGGCTTGATGGGGGTTAAATAGCATAAGAGTGGGTCGAGCCAAGGGAGAATGGGGTAAACAGAATAAAATGGGGTAAAGAGTGTCTAATTTTCATGAGTTAAAAAGTAGAATATAATTCTATCTTGGGAAAATGTATTAAGTTTCTGATAACGTCAGCTTGTATTCTTAGGTTGAACTTTCTTCATACAATTAAAGCAGATGATAAACTCAATGTCAGCAATAGCTTCCCAATAATAATGTATTAGTCATGGCACCCCAAAGTCATTCGATTTAACATTTATTGGGTGTCTGTTGACTGCCAGAGAATGTTCTACTAGGAATACAGAAAAGACATTAAACTAGAAGAAGACAGACCAGAAGTCAAAATTAAGGTGTTTGTAATTTTCAGGTGTCTGAAAGTCCAACTCATTTTCCACTGACTGCATATTAGTGAGATTGCCAGGTGATAAGATGGCCACCGCATGAGAACAGGAGGCCATTGATTTGACAACCATCACATATTCATACAATGCTTTATCCTTGTTGCAGTGCAAAGGACTTTGCAAATTTGGTTGTCTCATCACTTCTCCCAGCATTCTTCTGAATAAGGACATTAAAAAAAAATCATACGTAGTCATATATACTGAAATATTTGAATGGCATAATCCCTCTCCAAACTTTAAAAAGGTATCTGGAGGTGCTTTGGATGTCTTATTGTTATATTCAGCAGTTTATTTTTCTTGTTAAATATATAGCAAATATACCATCTAATTTACTTATAGATATAGATGCATCAGATTGTGTCTGTATTTTCTAGCCCATTTGTTGTTGTTTGAGAGTTCACTATCCAGAGTGCAGGTTGTCCAGGGCTAGCACCTCCTTCTCCTCTCTCTGGCTGATAATTTTGGGCCCTCACCTGTCTAGCACTAGTGACTCTGAGGAGGCAGCCTGAGCTTATAAAATGTGAATCTGTTCTCTGTTAGTAAACCATGTTGGCTAATATACTTTGAATTACTTGTGAATTTCTAATGTCTATGCTAGCCTCTCTCATTTTTTTCAGAGGATGAGTCACTGACCCCTTCATTCTCTCTCTCCTTTATACCCAGGAGGCCTAAAACGTCTAATCTTGGCCTCATTTGGAAGTTCTGTTGCTAGATGAACCACTGGGATCTTGTCCCCAGCTCCCTGGTCTCTGGCTGGCCTGGCCTGCTGCATGCCAAAATCTCCTGAGGTCACTGGAGTAAGGTCTAGGGCAGGAGGAAATTATATCTTCATCTCCCTGATCATGGTAGCACTAGGCCTAGCAGGTTCTTACTTGAAGATGAACAAAGAAAGAGGGTGGGAAATATGGGAGAGGCACCATTCAGAAAGCTCTCTCTCTCTCTCTTTCTCTCTTTCTCTGTTTTCCTCCGCTGCAGTTAGTGTTTGAAAACCAGTCTTGAGAGGAACCCAAATCCTCTGAGATGAAAACTCATTTCATTCTGCAGGCCCTGGTGGTGGTGATGGCGGTAGAGGGAGGCAGGGAATTCATATTTTGGATGGGCCAGTGCCTTGCCTGCCCAGGTGTCTTTGGAAACCACCTCTTGTCAAAAGAAAGGAACAAATGAAAAAGGGAGAAAATAGGGGGTGGGGGAGGGAGAGACAGAAACAGAGAAAGGCCTTTGCTGAGCCCGTGCCTTTGTGCACCGCATTCAAACTGATTTGTACCCTTTGTAGTCTTAATTATTTGTGAGAGCGGGATAACAGGAGTACCCAGCTCACCCATTATTTCCTGCATAAAAAAAGGCACACAGAAGCCGCTGATCATTTCTGAATTAGCAAACATGATACTAAAAAAAAAAAAGCATAAAAAAATTCATTAATACCATCAGGGATTAGGAGGCTGATTAAAGTGTAGCTGTTAGCGTATGCAAATGAGCGATAGGCATTTATCGGGGCCTGTGCAAGCTGTCTTGGAGCTGTAAAGCCCACGTATGTTTTTCAGCTGATTAAAATAGTTTTAAGTTCTGCAGAATTTTTTTTTTTTTTTTTTTTTTTGGTAGGGAATTATAAAAAGAGACCATCTCCACTTTCCCTTTTGGCGAAATTTCTCTAAAGTATACTCCAACCATTCCACTTGACTGCACTCTCTCGTTCAGCCTCTTCTGAGAGTGAGGAGGTTGTCGCATTTCAGTTTCAGTGAGAGAAGCTCTTTTCCATATTTTTTTCCCCTCTGGAGTTTACCAGAACTCCTATGGCAAGGCAGATGGGTCCCTTAGCATTGGCCCACGGGGCTACTGGGATTCCAGATTCTCCCCCAAGATGAATACCCTCTTCCGGTCCCATTCTACCACCCAGGCTAAAGGCAAATGAAGAGGAGTTTGTTGCCCAAGCACAGGGTATCAAGTGCTCTCTTACATGAGAGGAGGCCGCATGCACTCCAAGAGCCTTGGTTTTGTGAGGCAAGGAAGGGTAGAGTGAGTGCGCATGTCAGGGCTGGGAGATCAGGACACAGATCTGTGCTGACACCAGCACGATGCAAGTTGGGTGGTCATGGCTGTCTTTGGTCTTGAAGCAAAGACATTGTGGGGAAAAACAACCCACTTTGAGTCCAAATTCAAATCAATTTTCAAGACTTTTAGAAGAGTGTTATTTTCACTTCTAGGGTTATGGAGGGCCATTGACAAATGGCCTATAATAATAATAATAAAAGTGTTGTTCATTAAGCAATTGCTATGTGCCAGACACTGTTATAAAGTCTTTATATGTTTAATTTTATTTGGTCTCTGTCACAAATCTAAGAGGTAAGACTACTCTTATCCTCAACATGCAATGAAATAAATCTAGAATCTGACCCCATCCTGGCATCTACACTGCTAACATGCTGGTTCAAGCCACTCCCTTCTCTCATTTGTATCCTGTAGTATTCTACCTAACAGGCTCCCTGCTTCCACCCTTTTTTCTGTCCTCTGCCTGCTGTTCTGAGAATAGACAAGACAAGAATAGATGCTTTTATGATAAAATCACATCATATTGTTCTCTGGTTAAAACCCTCAAGTTAAAACTTGGAGTAAAGACTAAAGTCCTTTTGATGGCCTGACAGCTATACAATCTGAACTATTACTTCTCTCAACTTCTCTCACTTTATCTCTATTCCCTCTCTACTTCTGCCACACTAGCTTCCTTAGATTTCCTCAAAAGCTCCAGACACACTCCTGTCTTGCCTTATGTTTTCTTCCTTCCATATGCTTACTTCTTCTAACACAGGTTACCATGTTTGTTGTCACACCCAGCTAGACTATAAACTCTCTGAAGGTAGGGATCTTTGTCTATTATACTCACCAGTGTATCTTAACCATCTAGACTGGGCACTAATGATGAGCTCAATTATTATTTGTTGACTTTAAGAGCTCCACAGTAATTTATGAAATTCCCATAAATGATAAAAAATGTATGGTAAAAGCTCCAAGAGGCTAGTAACCACGTCTGTCTTGTTCATCATTCTATTCTTTGTACTTAGCCCATAGTAGGCATTGGGCTAAAAAATATTCATTGAGTGAACAAATAAAAAGGTTAAACTTGGAAACCAATATTTTTGTACAGAAATATCAATTTTCAGTTCTGGTCACACATTTTAAAGTTAATGACCTTAGCCACATACTTAAATGATGATTGTTGTTAGGTACCCAAATATTTATTTATTGTATCAAAACTTTTTTTTTTTTCTAGTCAGCAAAGCCAGGTTTCTCTTGAGGAGTATTTTCTTTCTCTATACTGAGCTGAAACCAGAGCCATCTGAGCTCCCTTTGGAGTGAGAGGTGACTAAGAGTCAAGGTTTATATGAGAGGCGAAATCAGAATAAGTTCCAGTCCCGTAGCTGCTTCACCACTCCCTGTGGGGCCCTGAAGGTGTTGCCCCTGCCTGGTTTTACCCCCTCTAAAGCCCATCTTCCCATCCACTATGGGGTCTGTATGAAAACCCCGGAGGAGGACTCCCCTGACTCACTTGCCCATGCCACTGCCTCTGCTTGCCATGTATACAGAATAAGCTGGTTAGCAGATGTGAATAAACTGGAGTTTGTTGAAACATCAAAGGAATCGTTTATTAGACATTAACTTAGTTATCTAATAGTAGGTGTCTGTGTGTTGAGGGGGTGAGGGGTGCAATGGAGGATGAAAGGAACAATAATTTTAAAAGAGCCCTTGGACTTAAAAGGTTTAAAACTTAATTCTGAAGTTAGTGAGTTTGGGCTGGCCTACAGGGCCTGGGCCATTGTGGAGGCAGTGTCGATCCATGCACAAGGACAGGGAGCCAGTCAAAGGTGCAGGAAGTGTCCTTTGAAGGAGGAGGTGGATCAAAGCTTTTTGTGTTGGGTGAGGGGGAGAGAAAAGGGACAGTGAGTGAGACAATTAGTTTGTTGGAGTGGAGTCTATAGATCAAGTTAGAATGGTAAATGGAAGTCATTCTGTGGAGGCCTGGACCGTCATGTGAAGTGTTTCTGGCTTTGCTTTGTAATCAAGAGCTCCTGGACAGGGTCACCTCTAGCGTGAGGGAAGAAAGGCATCTGCCTCAGATGCAAAACGTAAGGGGGTGCCAAAAAACTCAGAAATCAAGAAAATAGTACTTCAATGAAATATCATAAAAAATCAAATCGACAAACTCCAGACAGCATTTTTGTAAATAGCGTTTTACCTGAAAGGTTTGATTTGGGGAACAGTGTGCTCAAAGGACCGTTTGGAAGACAGATCTGGCAGTGGAGAGGCTCATCTGGTTTGAAACCAGATCCTGCCTCTGCCTCAGCAGAAGGAAAGTGGGAGGCCCACAGCTGGGGCAGCAGGTGGACTAGGAAGCACATCTTGCTATTTTTTTCCCTTTCATGATGCTGCCTTTCTGGTGCTTTCTGTTGTTTATTGTTTTCAGGGACATTGAGAATATAAAAATTGAGTGGATATGTAAAGAATTATCCAAGCCAAACAAAATGAAGAGAAGCACCGCGTGTTGTGAAAGAGTGAGCTGTTCCAGCTGGGAGGACCTGAAGGTGGTGGCGTTTACACTGGACTTGGCACCGTGGTCTGATTTTACCAACCCTAGATAGTGGGAAGACTGACTTGGGTTCAAATTTTAACTCTGCCATTTACTAGCTCTATTACCTTGGGTAGGTCTTTTGACTTTTCTGAGCCTCATTTTCCATATCTGTAAAATAGGGATAATAATTACGTTTTCCTTATAGCGTTGTCATGAGATATTGTATGTAAAACTCTAAGATGGTGCTGTTAAGGATTGCTCCTGTTAATAATGTTTCACAGTGCAGAGTCACAGCATAGTTCACTCACCAGATAAAAGGTAGTTCTATGAATGAAGATGGCATTGGCAACTTAAGTTTTCTGGAATGAAGTGTGGCCATTGTCTAGTTAGCAGAATGGATTTGAGTAAATGCCAGAGTGATTTCTAATGCTATATTTCCCTGTTTGGATTAATTAATTAATTGATTAGTTAGCCATCACATGCTTACTGAATACCAGTTTTATTTATTTATTTATTTATTTATTTATTTATTTATTTATTTATAAAGTAGGCATTCTCTGGGTGACCCAGAGAAATACAAGAAACACTCTATTTCCATTGGGCCTAGACTGTGATAGGTAAGATCTGATATAATGGGCATTCATTGTTTGCAGCTGGACATCCATTTATCCTAGTTCTGGTAATGATACTTAGAATTTTCTTTGGGAAACTACCTGTTCCCCACTCTCGAGATGGTTTGTATAGTGTTGGAACCAATCGTACTCTAGGTCCTGGGTGTACTTATAGCTCTGCCTCACCCAGCAGAACATTGACCTTTCCTGGCCACAGATGGGTTCAGGGCTGGGTGAAGGAGAGAGAAAAGAGACAGTGAATGACACAATTAGTTTGTTGGAGTGGAGCCTAAAGATCAAGTTACAATGGTAAATGGAAGTCATGACCTCAGCAAAACCAATGAGACCCAGTGACTTTTGCTGGGCCTGCAGCTTTTCCCACTTGGGTTTCCCTCTTAACCCAAGAGGAGGTAAGACTAAAGTTAACATATTGCCACCACAGATGAATGACATTCTAAAAAGGGAGCCCAATTACAGAGCTAAGGGGGTGGGATAGAGAGATAGAGAGACAGACAGACAGACAGACAGACACAGGTCCAAGTGACTATTTGTGCCACCGAATCAAACCAACAAATATTTCACTTATTGAACCAACAAATCTCCTTCTTGCTTAAGTCAATTTGGGTTGAATTTTCTGTTTCTTGTGACATCAAAAGAATCCTAACTCATGCACTTAATATTAATTCATGAAAAGGCAGATCACTAAACCAAACCAAACCAAATGACAATAAAAAACCACCACCACCACCACCAAGAACAAAAACCAGCCCTCCAAACCCTGATAAATAACAAATGGAAATCTTTCATGGTTGGCCAGTAAGCAATGTGAATACAGCACTATAATTGTGACAGACAAAATAGGAGGTCTCTATTCCAGTAATTGGTGGTTGTAGGGGCAGCTCCTCTTTCTTTGCTTTCCTTTGCAGCTGCCACGGGCTCTTGTAATTGGTTTTGGGTGCTTTGGGAGTCAGGTGGTTGGTGACATAAAGCTCATGCCAGCTCTCAGATATCCTTCCTTACCAATGGTAGGGATGTTGGTTCAAGCAGGCAGAGTGAAGGACAATCCAAATTAAATTAGTGTTGGCGTAAAACGCAGTCTTACCAGGTGCTGAAACTTTGCTAAGTTTTGCCCCGCCAGCCCCCACCACATTCTGATTTATTTTCTCTGAATGTGTTCTATTCTCAACTCCTATCAGCCTGTGTTTTTTGACATCAGCTTTGCGCGTAACTCTTCGGACTACACAGGAAGAGCAAAAGACGTTGCAGAGCTCATACTCCACTTTTCTGACTTGTTCCCAATGAGAGGATTTGTGGTTCTATTTAGTACAAATACCTAAATTTCTAATTCATGCTGAGGACAAAATACAGCCATTGGCCCATAAAAAAATTAAAATGTATAAGATACTAATTTAGAAGATAAATCACCTCAAGAAGCCTTATGAAGTACAATCAGTGCCTCATCTTCATTTTAAGATTGCTCCTATGAGTTTGTATTAGTTTTCTCCTCTCAAAGATCACAATGGGGGTTTAATTAGTCTTCCTTTCCTATTTACATGCCTCGATGCTGTCTGTTAGGCACAATTGGGAGAACTAAATACCAGAAACACACATCTCTCTCTCATTTTTCCCATGTATCATATCTTTTTAGCGCCACTGATTAGCTGTTTTTGGTCAGAACTACCAACTCTCTTACTCACATTCTTATTTGTTTTCATTTACAAATTATTTGTGTTACACAAATTGCATGTCTATTTAGTAAGAGCGTAGTAAGTGAAGAAATGAAATTATTGGCTCAAGGAAGGGAATTGATGGCAAATACCTTTCCTGACATAGTAGAGTTCATTGTGAACATCCAACAATGTTAGTACAACTGAGGATAGCATCACAACAGAGCTCGCTACTTGCAAATTAAATAACAATTTTATGGTAACTCATTGCTTTTTGAGTTATTACTCAATCACCTATTGCAGATAAATTTGAACTTGATTTTGATCCTAAAAGTTTTAGAGAAATTACAATGAACATTTTATCAAAATATTTGGCATCAGTTTCTTTTCCTGGGCCAATGCTTTCATTTCTGCAACTACTATATGCTTGCTAAAAAGACATGCTATTTATAAGATAAAGACAATCTCTAAAAGGAGAAAAATAAGAATGCGAATATGAGATTTGGCCATCTGAACCAACACAACTAATGATGTCTGCTTTGCCTGAGGTGAAGGCTGAGGCTTCTACATTCACAGGCCATGACAAATTGGAATGAGAGAACCTGTCCTTTGTGTCCATTTCTGTGGCATAGATTAAGACCTAGCCATAAACCAGCACTGGTTTCTGCTCCTGATGACACCATTATCATTTTTAAACTTATCATTTATTCATTAAAGCAATCCCAGAGCTTATGGGGTTGTTGACAGAACATAAATACAAACATAAAAATAAATCACACAATGAAAGTCTTCTGGAGCTTCCTGAGACATCAAGATCAACTGGTCCATTCCCCTGTTGCAGTGATACAGTTATCACATTCTTTAGCTCTGTTCCTATGTCTTCATTTCTAAAATCTCCTTTAAAATGAAAGACCTCTGTGAGGTTCACTAGGTCTTGTTCTTTCATCTGGCCCATAAGATAATGTGTTCTGTGGCTTGCTGTAACTTTGGTAACCTCAGCTGGGACCTCTCTGTTACAGGGAGTGGAGCATGTCTACTTACGGATCTCATACCCTTTGATCTTTTCAAGCCCCGGATGAATATGGTGGGTTCTCCCCAGCTTTGTTCCTATGTTGGGTTTGCTTGTTCTCCGGCTATTGACATCACCTAGTTGGGTACCTTTGTAAAAACATCCATGCTTACCTTTAATTGATATGTAGATCTGGACACAATGATAGTGAATCAATTTATTGAATAGCAAGATGAAAATCCTTTCACATATACACAGATTGATTCAAGTTATGTGACTTCACATAAGTAACAACTTCTCTGACCTTTAATTATGTTTTATAAAATGATGGGATAAACAAGGTGATCTTTCCCTTCATGGATATGTCTTGATAGATGAAGACTGAATATTTACATTTTCAGAATGAATATAGGAAGCAATTATGCTGAGATATTCCTTTTCATGTGCCAATAATTTCATTTCTGATAAATTAAAACACTGGAGTAGGATGCAAGGAAATAAAAGGTTATAAATCTCTTCCCTGAAGCAGTTTACCTGTACAAAATATGAGCCTGATGCCCTGTCTTTTAGAAAACATTACTTGTAGTCTTTCAACATACTTAATTGGTAAAATAAAAGCTCTTGAGCTGAATAGCATGTTAAAAAAGGCCTGTTTAACTGTTTAAGAACTGGAAATTTGATTTTTGTTCCTGTTGCCAACATTATTTTTGATAAAATTCCTTCCTCTTTGTCCCTGTTTTATCACCAGCAAACACATTCCATGCTACTTTACAGAAAGTTTATAAATCAAATGAAGTACTGGATGTGGGTTCTACCACATGTATTGCATAAAAAGCTTCGTAGTTCACAGTTTTTTTTTTTTATGTGTTTGAAGATGTGCTGAGCTAGATTACATCCTCTTTAGAGTAGCAGTCAAGCCTGGCATTCCCCTCTGACCTTTACCCTACGACACAATAGGATTCTGTAAGGCGCAGTGAGTGATTGACAGCATGCCAGGAACCCCTGGGCTGGGCTAGGTCAAGGCATTCACCCTTTTCCACCATTTTGCCTTGAAACAAGCAAACAAGTTTTCTGATAACTTGAGTTTTATCTTCTTTTTTTTTTTTTTTCTTTTTTGCTAGCAACAATTATGGTGAACACATTAAACATTCTATTGATGATTGAAGGGAGAAGAAAAGGGGGAACAAGAATGGACAACCCATCAGAGCACCGTATGTGAAATATAAATGCCAGAGTAGCATTTGTTCTCTCATTAAACTGTAAGATGCAGTTTTCTAGTTATTTTTATTTTGTGACTACAAAAAAGCATAAAGTTTCAGATGAAAAATGAGTGACGAGGCTATGGAAGATGCTTACAACGTTATTTTCATTGTTCAAAAAACCAAAACCAGCCTAAGCTAAAATGTCTTGCTGATGTCCCTAAAATATTCCATCTTTGGAGAGAACCATTAACTATTTTAAAAAAGTCAATAATCAATAAGTCTTAATTTGTTGCACTGACATTTGTGCGGGTTTCATCTAGATGAAATTAATTAGAAAGAAAATGGTTTCTCAGCGATTGGTGAGAGGAAGAAAGTCCGTGGCAAGATAAGTTTGACCCTGTGTCGCGGAAACATTCTAATGAGGTTAAGCCTCAGCGTATTTGGATCCGGCTGCTTGTTGAGCATGCGCTGACATTTCTAATAGGCTACTAGAGACTTCCAAAATGGGCCAATGACTTTGAAGGCATTTTGTGGGTCATTGGAGTTCTAGGTGGATAGAGACAGCAACAGGACTGAATAAAATGTAATAGTATGTGAAGTGGACACCTGGCAGAGGGAATTGTGAAGAACCGTATCACCAAGACAGAAACACAGCAGCCTTCCTTCCACATTTCTTAGCTGGGATATCCTGGTTTCCGAACACTAGTAATTGTAATGAAGAGTTCAGATCCAATTTGCTGGCACCAAAGGGCACTGTGCCTCTATGAAGGTCTCTCTGCACAGCCCTGCTTGTGACAGTCACAGAGGCTAACCAGGCTCTGAGAAGAGTGGGGAAGGGCTACTTATTCCAGCGTCCTCAGGGGATAGCACTTGCTTTAATTGCTTTAGGAACCCTTCCTATCAATGAGACTAATGGGGTTAGACAAAGAAAATACTGGCAAGAGTTGATCAAATACATGAATTTTCCCCCTAGGCATATAATTAGGTTAAGAGGAGTGATTCAAAGTAAACCCAAGTTAAAGGCTCATCATTACCCAGTCTCCAGGGAAGCCCTTAAGGGCCTGGACAAGGAGGTTTTTAGTACTGGAGTTGTGGTGGTGCTTGGAAGAGATACTGAGGCACCTGGAAGGTCAGTTTTGCTCTGGTCCAGGACCAGTGGAGGGGCAGTGGAGGTGGAATGTGTTGACACTCCTGGTCACAACGGAACTGTCTCTTTTGAATTGTCTTTTACAATTTGGAACCACTTTCTTCTCCCTGTTCTACCTTACTTTCCCTCTTAGGCAGACTCCGGAAAACATCTTTTGTTGAGGAAGGAATCTCCCCCAGCAGGTTAGAAGATGATAGTAGCTAAGTGAACAGGAGGAGACAAGACAACTTTTAAAAAAGAAAAACCCTAAGAGTTGTGGCTAAAAAAAAACGGTTTTTCAAGACTTTGTCTAAGGTTTATGAAGAGCCTTAGAAAATGAGTGCAGCAAAAAAACGTTTTTGGGAATTAGCAGGTTGCCTGCTACCTTTGTGTTCTGTTTAGGGTGATAACGGTAGTAAAGGTGAACATTTATTTTGCAATCACTATGTGCCAGGTATTGTGCTAATAATTTTACATGCACTACTTTTTTTTTTTTAAATGCTCATAGCAACCAAAATAAAAAAACCTTCATAGAAAAGCAACCTTCATAGAAAAGGGAACTGAAGTACAGTTTAAAGAACTGAATGAATGTCACACAGCTGGCAACTGGATGAAGCCAGCTGAGTGCATTTTCCTCCTGTTCCGTCTGCTGTGAGCAGCCCAAGTTGGCCTCACTGCTAAAGAACATCTCTCTCTGTGGTGGAGTATTAAAGGTATAAATGATGCCTTCCCAGAGGGGATGGTAGATAAGATTGCGTAAGAAGGTTAGAAAGAAACAGAGTCTGCAAGGATGAAGGGAAATCAATATCAGTGATGGTGACACATGACAGTGGAGAAAGGAGTTCTGTACCATTAGAGCAACACAGGTGTGAGACTCTTTGCAAAGAGAGTGAATTTGGCCCCTCTGATAACACCTTTTCAGAGGCACGTGGAACATTAGGCAGGCATTGGGTGACAGGAATCTATATACTACCCCAGGAAAATGGTGTGCCTTGCAGATTGAGGGAGATGTGAGGGCAGTAGCTTGTGCACCTGGATGTGCTTCAGTTGGAGGTGGGCTGCCTTCTAGGATATAAATACACATCACCTCCCAAATCTTCGATTTACATGCCTTCATTCCCAAATAATAATTTACCCTCCCCACCCAGCCTCCCGTTGTGTGCCAGGAGCTAAGAGACAAAAGCAAATAAGGTAGCAACTTTGCCTTCAAGGTGTTCAGGGTTAAAAAGACATAAAACCAAAAACTTCAGAAGAAGAAAACCTGTTACTGATGTTATAATGGAGGTACAGAAATGTCACAGGTCTGGCGTGGTGGCTCACGCCTGTCATTCCAGCACTTTGGGAGGCTGAGGCAGGCGGATCATGAGGTCAAGAGATCAAGACCATCCTGGCCAACATGGTGAAACCCTGTCTGTCCTAAAAATACAAAAATTATCTGGGCGTGGTGGCACACAGCTGTAGTCCCAGCTACTGGGGAGGCTGAGGCGAGAGAATTGCTTGAACTCAGGAGGCAGAGGTTTCAGTGAGTCAAGATGGCACCCCTGCGCTCCAGCTGGGCCACAGAGCGAGACTCTGTCTCAACAACAACAATAACAAAAAAGAAATGTTACAGCTCAGTGCTAAAGGTAAGTTTCATTTGAGGAGGTATTTGAAGTCTTCCAGAACATGTAATAGCTAGCAATGAAGGGAAATACCAGGTGGAAGCTGTGAGATGGAAAGACATTTTGAGAAGAAGAAAGGAGAAACAGGGTGTTCAAAAGGATTTGCAGATTCCGGGTGGGAAGTTGAAAGTCTTGGGAGTAGAGAGAGAATTTTCTTCTTCTCTGTTGGTCTGTTAAAAGAAAGGAGGTCATGGCTGCTGAAGAAGAAATTACAGATGATATCAAAGAGAAGAGTTTGCTTTCCCAACTCATTTGGGAACTGATGGATAATGACCAAAAACATACTCTAAGGCTGTGTTTAATTAATGACCCATAGATTTGCTGTAGAGACTTTCAGCCTGAGTACTGGGAGAGAGAGAGAACACAGAGGCAAACTTCTAATACTCAGAAGGACTGTGTGTATAATCCCTAAGGAAAAAGCAACATGGTTCAATGGAAGGTGTATATGATGGGGAGTCATATATACAGTTTTAACTCAGGTTTTGCAATGAATTTGTTAAATAACCTTGGATAACTGATTTTCCCCCTCTGGGTCTTGGTTTCACTTCACTTCTTTAAAATGAAGGAGTAGGACCAGATGACCAAAGTGTCCCTTAGCTGTGATATATTCTTATTTTCTGTTATTTGAATTCTCTGGAAAATGGATTGGAAAACACAGTTTTTGGAGGGCTTGGGCAAGAGAAGAAACACACACAAATTTAACACAGAAGAGTAAAGGCATTCCACTAGACATACTTGAGACCTGTTGCTTAGTGCTGCAGGATTGATGGAACCAGATGGTATTGAGCAAAGGAAGAGGCACAGCCTTGCAGTGTCTTAAGAAAGCCTACTCCTCCAAGAAATCATGGGCAAACTGAGAGGAGCTTCCTGGTGAGTTCCTTCCTCAGGAGACAGGAGCAGAGCTTTTGTAGCCAGCACTGCCGCTCAGCCAGTGAAAGAAAGTCTGCAGGGCCAAGGCTTGGAATATGGGATCTGAGGCCACCAAGTGCAGAGTTGCCGGCTTCCCCACCTTTACTAGGAACTGGGTGTCTGTTAAACTCTTGGCATAATCTGCAATTTAATCTCTGAGGGAGTAGACACGGCTGTGAGAGGATCTGCTCCTCTGAACTCAATTCTGGTCAAAAGTTCTAGGGAAAATATGGTCAAGGTAACAGAAAAAAAAGTTCCTTAAAAAAGGAACTTTGTGGAGTCAGAAGTTTAAGAAATGAATAGCCCCGTTACTGAGGAAAATTAGTGCAACAGTTTAAAAAAGAATCACTTTGCCAAATAAGGGTTTACTCTTTTTTGTTTTCCATTTTGAGCGTCACCAAAACCCTACAGGGTGGGTTGATTGTACATATGAAGAAACAAGCCCAGAATGCAAAGTCCTGGGCAAGAACTTGGCCTTCTGATGCTTCATGCCCTCCCCTTTCTGGGACATCATCTTGCTGCCTTGATCACAGTTGGAGGAAATTGCATGGACAGACACATTTTTATCGAATATAAAACAAGGACTTACTTAGTACATAAATATTTGGAAAAACATAGAATAAGATAAGAAAGAACATTAACACACTCTCTCCAGAGATAACCAGCATTATTTTTTTTTTAGATGTTTACCCCCATCACCTTCTTATTTTGAAAAAATTCTAAGCTACAAATGTTGACAGATAATGAACCCCTGTTAACTCTTCACCCAGATTCACCAGTTGTTAACACATTGTGGTGTTGGCCTTATCTGTCTTTGCTTCGCTATTTGGAAGTAATGTGCAGAACCCGACATTTCACCCCTTAATCTTTTAGCATGTGTATCTAGGAAGTTCATATCCCTACTAAGCCACAGTAACACTATCACAACAAAAAATTTAATATTGATCTAGTAATTTTATCTAAGAACTATTTTCAAATTCTCCAATGGATCCCCAAATGTCCGTTGTAACCTTTTGATTTTCATTGAAGAGCTAATTGAGTTTCATGTATTACATTTATTGTCATGTGTCTAAATTCCTTTAAAATAGTCCTACCTTTTTTTCTTTCATAATGTTGACATTTTTGGAGTGTTTAAAGCAGTCCTTTCTAATAAATTTTCAGATTTTATTGTCATTATTAGATTAATGTTAAACATTTTTGGCAGGAATACAACATAGATGATTCTTTGTATAATACATTTTGGAGATTTACTTTTCTACGCTAAATCTATATTGTTTCTCTAATCAGAAAACGATAATACATACTATTGTTTAAAAGAGCTTTAAAAAATATTTCAGTAATAGCATAACAATGTCCAGCACTATGCTGAATATATGTAATAAATTTATAAATAAATTTGGGAACTGCCTTGATTGGTAGTGAGCCTCTTGTCTTTGGAAGTCGTCAAGTGGAGGCTGGATGACCCCTGAAGAAACAAGTTGAAGAGGAGATTTGGTATTGAAAGGAAGGCTTCCCCTTTGATGGCTTTTCTAGAGAGATTTTTCTCTCATATTCATATTAATATGAACATCACTGTTCTGTGTTCTCCTACTTTTTTCTCTGCCTCTGTTGCTGAGTCCCTCTTATCTCTCTTTCACCATCATTTTCTCAGTTGCACTTCTTAGTGCTTTACAAGTCTTTTCAGTCTGCGACACTAAGAATGTCCCTTCCTGCTCTTTTGGAACAAAAGGGGAGTTAAACTGTCCCAAAGAAAATTAGGCAATAAACCTAGCCTAGGGGAGAGCTGTTTGTTCTAGAAAACTACTTCAGGATGCCCAAGTGGGAATCTCTCAGCTGAAAGACATGAAGAGTCCCAGAAGTGGTAGGAAGACATCTACGCTAAGTTTCTTTGGAGGTTGTTTCTGCCACATGTCCTAGTTTTATCAACAAATTCTGGGCCTTAGGTTGACTTTAATTTCAAAGAGTCGTTTTGGAGTTTGTGCCTCTGCCTTTCCGTAGCGCACGGAAAGAATAGCTTGCATCTGCCTGTGTGGGGCTGTTACATTATTCCACTGGCTTTTTTTTTTCCCCCTGGGCTTGCCTGGGTAATGTTCTTCCCTTACAAATTTCATCTCACTGCACTGTGCATTGAAACGACGCAGTTATGGAGCGCACAGGGAAAAAAAATTATAATGCCATTAAAAGTTATCATAAATTTCAGATCAGCATCACTTCTAATCCGATACACAATTTTACTGCCTCTATAAAGTAGGTGATTTGCAGTGGTCTGAGGCGTCTCCTGGAGCGTTTTACTTCTTTTTAAATTAAACACACCAACTTTGTGCTGAATTCAGAGTGTGAACATAAAAAAGGGGGTAAAAAGGAGAGGGAAGGGACATCAGATGGGAATTGCAATGGAATCTTTATATATGCCATCTTGGCACTGTGGTACTAAATATAGTGCCAGGTAAATAGATGTGCTGAAATATTCAGAATAAAAAACAAATGTTCCAATAGCAGAAGCTGTGAGCCCCAAGAATGTTTCCACAGTGGGTGTGTTTAAAATAATAAAATACTGTTGTTTAAAACTACTCGATCCTAGAAAACCCTATGTTGTAAAAAAATGCAGTGCTGGTATATGTGTGAGGGGCTCTGTGTGTTGAACATATATATGTATATAAAAACCCCTTGGAAATTAAACAGAATATAAGGGGCTTGATTTTACTGGTTGGAAGGTTACACTGATGATTTCTTTGAGGTATGCTAACTCTTCCTGGAAGTTAGGACATCAGAAGTTGTCATTTACTAAATGGTTGCCTAATATTCTAAAATGTAATGTCCCCAGCAAGGGCTGACCTGTTAGCCTCTGTGCAAATGTCTGTACTTACATATGTGGAGAGAGGTGTACACACCCAAGTGCTAGTACAAAAGAGAATGTTGTTTGTAAGGTTTCTGGTTAAAAGGATTAAATGGAATTGTGACATTTCTTCTCCCCCACACCCATGCTCAGTCGGTTATTCTTAGCTACTAAGAATACTAAGTTTACTAAGTACCTACTTTACAAAATACTCTGTGCAAAACTGAATATACAAAGAAAAAACAACTATAGGTCTACCTGCAAGGAACTCACAGAGTGGGGAGTTTACAGGATGTAAACTCATGACAGTAGAGCATGTCCACTGCTAGGAGAGCACTCATGTGGAGTGCACAGAGGAGTGGAAGACACATGCCTGTCCTGATGAAATTAAATACAGCAACTTATACCTCTTTCTAATTGGATCTAAATTCTCCAGTCCATATATTATCAGCAATATTAATTTATCAGCCAACAAATAATATACTAAACAAAATACCGATTTGCTGGGCATGGTGGCCTGCACCTCTAAAAGCAGCTACTCAGGAGGCTAAAGTGGGAGGATTGCTTGAGGCCAGGAGTACAAGGCTGTAGTGCACTATAACACACCTGTGAATAGCCACTGCACTGTAGCCTGGGCGACATAGCTATTATTTTGTTCAGGATTTAGAAAATTTTAAAATTGATGTACTTAATAATAGGGTTTTTTTTTTTTTTGGTTATAGACAAATGCCTATGTATTCAGGTATTTTGAAGTACCTTTAAAGTCAAAGATTTATGATGGTGGCTTAAGGTTTGATCACCTATGCACAAGAATCATACTCTACAGAATCTATTGCATTTTGAGAATTGCTTTTTAAAGTTTAGTTTGAAGGTTGAGACTTTGGAATGTAGGTGTATCCTTTGGAGCAGCTCCGTGTGTTAAGTCTTAAAACATGAGCTGTATGTAAACATCCAATTTTGGGGATAGCTTAGAGCACACGTTGGGGTAGCAGCCTGGTGTTGCCACTGCAGAGCCAGCTTTACTTACATGTGGTAGTGCTGATGCAGTGTGACACACTTTGAAATGTGTCTGTAACAAATGGAATGACCTTTTGAGATTCTGTTCAGACTTGCAGGTTTATCTATTCAAAATCAACAATTAGGGAAGATTTTCCTAAATATGACTTGAAGTACAAAAGCCACAATAGAAAATATTGATAAATTTGACTGTGTAAGAATAAAATACTTGTAGATGAAAATAAAGAAATAAAACTCTAAAACACAAGACGTTTAAAGACAAATGACAGGCTGGGCGCAGTGGAGTGGCTCATGTCTTGTAATCTCAGGACTTTGGGAGGCTGGGTGGGCGGATCACCTGAGGTCAGGTGTTCGAGACCAGCTTGATCAACATGGTGAAACCCCGTCTCTACAAATAATACAAAAATTAGCTGGGTTTGTTGGTGGGTGCCTATAATCCCAGCCACTCAGGTGGCTGAGTGGCTGGGATTATAGGAGAATTGCTTGAACCAGGGAGGCAGAGGTTGCTGTGAGCTGAGATCGCTCCATTGCACTCCATCCTGTGTGACAAGAGGGAAACGCCATCTTGGGGAAAAAAAAAAAAAAAAAGACAAATGATCAATTAGGAAAAAAACATGCAACTCCTATTATAGACAAAGATAAATCATCCAGGCAAGTGATGATTATACTTGAACTGGGGTGGTATACTAGAGACAGAGAGAAGAGAACTGACTTGGGATACATTGTGGAAGTGGAGTCAAATGAGGCACAACTAGTGATACATGCAACCACATGAATGAATCTCAAAATAATCATGCTAAGTGAAAGAATTAAGACAACAAGGCCGGGTGCAGTGGCTCATGCCTGAAATCTCAGCACTTTGGGAGGCCGAGGCACAAGGATCACGAGGTCAGGAGTTCAAGACCAGCCTGGCCAACATGGTGAAATCCTGTCTCTACTAAAAATATAAAAAAATTAGCTGGGCCTGGTGGCACACGCCTGTAATACTAGCTACTCAGGAGGCTGAGGCAGGAGAACTGCTTGAACCCAGGAGGTGGAGGTTGCAGTGAGCTGAGATCGCACCACTGCACTCCAGCCTGAGTGACAGAGTGAGACTCCATCTAAAAAAAAAAAAAAAATAAATAAATAAAAAGAATTGAGACAACAAAAGAGTAAATACTATGTAATTACATTCTAGATAATATAACTGATTTTATTTACTATGAAATAAGTTGTGGATTAATTGTTCCCCTAAGAATTCCAGGAACGTAAAACTTCAGTGAGTATACCGAAATGCTTGGCCAAAGGTGATGGCCTTGCTCTCCCAGGTCTTGGAGGAAAGATTCTAAACAGTAGGGAAAGTCAGCAATTTGGTGTGTAGGAAACGATAGCTCTGAGTATGGAGGCCTGTATAAGACTTCTGACTCTGCCATTTACCAGCTGCGTGATCTTGGGCTAACTTGCCAACTCAGCCTCTCTGAGCCTCTATTTAATCGTAGATAGAAGGAGTCTAATAATATACTCTAACACAAATTTGTTCCAGGGTGTAGATAGACTTTTGTTATGCTTCTTCATAATTATGAAAAGTTTAGCTAGTGATCTATTTTAGTTAACAACTTGGTTAAAAATGAGTACTATAGTTATACAGTTGGGATTCTATACCTGAAAAATTACTGAATAAAATGTTTTCCCCCTTCACTACATTTTTAAAAAGCAGAATTGCATAGATAGAACAGTTATTTTCTTTGCCAAGGAACTTGCATAATGACATGTCTACATTTTCAGGGCAAATTTTGATGATCTCAGTGTCAGTTTTTTGTTAAATGGAAAAGACTAAGAATTCACCGCTCATTGGGTAATATCAGACCTCTCCCTCTTTTTAAAACTGGCTTTATTGAGGTTAATTGGCATACAATAAACTGCAGACATTTAAAGCTCACAATTTGATAAGTTTGACATATGCATATATCTATGAAACCATCACCACAATGAAAATAATGACTATATCTCTCTCCTCCAAATGTTTCTTTCTGGCTATTTTAGATTTCTCTTTTTCATCCTTCCCTACCTCACCCTGCCCCCAGCTCCAGTCAGATCAGTTATATTATCTAGAATGTAATTACATAGTATTTACTCTTTTGTTGTCTCAATTCTTTTTTTTTTTTTTTTTTGAGATGTAGTCTCACTCTGTCACTCAGGCACCACTTGCAGTGGTGCAATCTCAGCTCACTGTAACCTCCACCTCCTGGGTTCAAGCAATTCTCCTGCCTCAGCCTCCTGAGTAGCTAGTATTACAGGCGTGTGCCACCAGGCCCAGCTAATTTTTAAAATATTTTTAGTAGAGACAGGATTTCACCATGTTGGCCAGGCTGGTCTCGAACTTCTGACCTCGTGATCCTTGTGCCTCAGCCTCCCAAAGTGCTGGAATTTCAGGCATGAGCCTCTGCGCCCGGACTTCTTGTCCTATTCCTTTCACTTAGCATGATTATTTTGAGATTCATTCATGTGGTTGCATGTATCACTAGTTCATTTCTTTTTACTTATAAGTAGTATTTCATTGTATAAATGTATCAGTGTATATTCATCCATTCACCTGCCAATGGAAATTTGAGTTGTAGTTCTCAACTATTACAAATAAAACTATTATGAACATTTATATACAAATATTTGTGTGGACATATGTGCTTTATTTCTTTTGTAGATTCATCTTTCCATGTGGTTAATTTTCTTTCTATGTAAAGGATTTCTTTCATAATTTTTTTTTTTTTGGTAGTGCAGGTCTGTTGGCAATTTTTTCAGCTTTTATTTTTTTCCTCAGCAATTTGTTTTCCCTATTTTCTTTTTTGTCAAATCCACTTTTTTTTTGAAAGATATTCTTGCTGGATATAGGATTCTATGTTGATTTATTTTCCTTTAGTACTTTAAAAATTGATGCACTATCTTGTTGCTTGTATTGTTTTTGTTAGAAATCTGCTGTCATCTTATTTTTATTCCTCTGTATGTGATTTTTTTTTCTTCTGACTTTTTAAAAAAAGACTTCCTCTTTATGACTAATTTTCAGAAATTTGATTATGAAGTGATTTAATGTAGTTTTCTTCATGTTTCTTGTGCTTGCATTTATTGATCTTTTTATGTGTGGTTTGTAGTTTTTATCAAATCTGGAACATTTTCAGACTCTATGTTTTCATTATTTTTTATTTTCCAACTCCCATCTTGAGGGACTCCAATTATACATACAAATAGGCTCTTGAATGTATCTTTCGGCTCACTGATGCCATTTTAAAATTATTATTATTTTCTCTTTGTACTCATTTGGAATAGTTTTTACTGTTATGTTTTTAAGCCTAATAATCTTTTCTTCTGCAGTTCATCTCCCCTCCAACCTCTCTCCCTCTCTCTGTGATCTTAGACATTGTAGCTATTATCTTCAGATATCCGATTTGGATCTTTAAGAAAAATCCTGTATGTTTATAGTTAGGTTTTTGATGCATAGAATAAAAACGATTTTAATGCATTTTATTACTAACTCCAGGATCTATGACCAGTATAAATTGGTGTTGATTAATTAATTTTTCTCCTCATTTGAGTTGTATTTTCCTGCATACATGATAATTTTTTCTTTTCATGCATGGTAATTTTTGATTTGATGACAGACATTATGTATTTTATCTTGTTTGGTGCTAGACATAGTCTTAAATTTTGTTCTGGGATTCAGACAAGTTATATTAAACAGTTTGTTCTTTTGCAGTCTCATTTTTAAGATTTGTTGGGTGGGACCAGAGCAATTTAGCCTATTTGTTTGAGTGTATTCCTGGACTTTCTAGTCAGTTCAATTGAGCTATATGTTTATCTCTTTGCCACTACTGCACTGTCTTGACTTCTCTAGCTTTGTATCAAGTCTTAAAATGGGATGTTATGAGTCCCTCAGATTTATTATTTTTTAAAAAAATTGTTAAAATCTATTCTGATTTATTTGCCTTTTTATATATATTTAGAGTCAGCTTGTCTATATCTACAAAAATTACTACTGGGATTTTGATCATAATTGTGTTAAATCTATAGATCATTTCGGGGGAGGATTGCCATTCTGATTATTTGAACCTTCCAATTCATTAATAAGCTGTGTCTCTTCATTTATTTGGTTTACTTTGATTCCTTTATTAGGACTTCACTCTTTCTACTCTCCTCTGGGACATTTTATTATTGTCCCAAATCTCCTGAGATTCTCTTTATTGTTTAAAATCTTTTTTTCTCTTTGTTTTTCCAATTAGATAATTTCTATTGGACTGTCTTCAAGTTTGATGACCCTTTAATCTGTCATCTCCATACTGCTGTTGAACCCACCCAGTGAGTTTTTAATTTCAGTTATATTATTTTTAAATTCTAAAATTTTCATTTGGCTTTTCTTTGTATCTTGTTTCTTTGCTGAGAATTTTTATTTTCCCATTTGTTTCAAGGAAAACTATGTTTGGTTTTTGGAGATTCTTTTTTTTTTTTTGAGACGGAGTTTCGCTCTTGTTACCCAGGCTGGAGTGCAATGGCGCGATCTCGGCTCACCGCAACCTCCGCCTCCTGGGTTCAGGCAATTCTCCTGTCTCAGCCTCCTGAGTAGCTTGGATTACAGGCACGCGCCACCATGCCCAGCTAATTTTTTGTATTTTTAGTAGAGACGGCGTTTCACCATGTTGACCAGGATGGTCCTGATCTCTTGACCTCGTGATCCACCCGCTTCGGCCTCCCAAAGTGCTAGGATTACAGGCTTGAGCCACCGCGCCCGGCGAGATTCTTTTTTTTTTTTAAAATATAAAGCAGCTGCTTTAAAGGCTTTGTCAGATATTTCCAACATCTGTGTCATCTTAATTTTGGTACCTTTGTTTTTTCTTTGAGATTTTCCTTGTTTATCATATGCTGAGTAATTTTGCATTGTATCCTAGATGTTTTGAATATAAGACTCTGAGTCTTCTTAAATCCTGTGCAGATTGTCAGTGTTTTATTCTAGCAGGCAATGAATATGGTTAGGTTCAGGCTGTTAGTTCCAATCTACCTTCTGTAGGTTGTGATTTCAATAGTTGTTAAAATGCCTTTAGTGATACTAATTGAATTTGACCTGAGTATGTGCCACCCAGAGGCTAATCTGAAGTCTAAGTGATGGTCTATCTGTCCAATTCCCAAATTCTTTGGGATGCTGTTTAGAATTAGATCCAAGCATACTTAGGGGTGAGCAACTATATGGGTTTGCTTTCCCAAGCTCCTCGGTCTTGACCACCTTCCTGGTACTTGTTCTCTCGGGCTCCTTTTTTCAGTCCTACACCCAAAAAGCTGGGCTTTAGTTACACTGGCTGCTGCCTTCCTCTGATACTGGGAGTTTGCCCATCCTCTCGGGAACACAGCACCAACGGTAGGAGAAGATTCTCCTGCTCTTTGTTTTGGCTCCTGAGGACTTCTGTTGCTGCCTTTGCTGCTGCCAACATGGGCTTACCTGGTGGCAGGGATGCTCAAGAATAGAAAAAGAAAAAAGAAAATAGGGATTTCTACACTCTATCTGGACATTGAGAGTTCCCTTTCCCACTCCGGGAGCCAGAACTAGAGAGCTGCTCATGGAGATTTCTTAGTACTTGAGTGTCCACTTCTAGGTTTTGGGCTAAATTGAGATCAGATTGGAGGAAATCAGTGGAACAAAAATAAAACTTTGCTGCTGCTTCAGTGACGCTTCGAATTCTGGTCAGCCTGCTACTGTTTAGTTTTTAAACAGCTTCTCCATGCAATTGTCCAGGTTTTAAAGCTGCATTCAATGGGAGAACAAGGTAGAGAGTGCTTGCTTCATCTTACCTGAAACCAGAAACTTCAAATCGATTTTTGTATTAGTTGCTCCTATTATTCCTATAACACTTATAATTCTAATGTTGCTTATTCAATTTATGGCTTCAAAGCAATAGTCATTTTCTTTTATTTTTTTCTGTTTCCTCTACATTCTTTAAATTTTTATTTTTAATTTTTGTGAGTACATAGCAGGTATATACATTTATGGGGTGCATGAAATGCTTTAACATAGGCATGCAATGTGTAATAATCATATCACGGATGGTGGGTTATCCATCCCCTCAAACATTTATCCTTTTTGTTATAAACAATTCGTTTATAACTCTTAGTTATTTTTTCTTTTTAAAATTTAAATGTAAAACTTTTGTATTTCCGTCATATTCTGAGAGAGTTTCTCAAGTTTTCTTTGTACATGAATAATTTATTATTTTAAAAGAAATAGTTCTACTTTTTATTTTGTCAAAGGAGAAAATGCTGCTAATTAATTTTTGGTAGCTTTTCAGTAATTCCTCACTTCACCTATCTCCATTTTTATCTCTTCTGGATTCATCTGTGTGTTATGAGTTTCTGTTCCTGTTCCACTGAGGTCCAATCTTGCATCCAATAAGAATGTTGAACAAATTTCTAGGAATATATTCTAGGTCCTACAGGAAATCATTTTCATAGTGCTGTCTTGCTTTGGACTTTGAGGATGCCTTCTTTCCCTCCCTCCCTCCATCCCTCCCTCCCTCCCTGCTTGGTTGCCTTCTTTCTTTTTCTTTCTTTCTTTCTATCTTTCTTTCTTTCTTCTTTCTCTCTCTCTCTCTTTCTTTCTTCCTTCCTCCTTCCTTCCCTCCCTCCCTCCTTCCTTCCTTTTTCTTTCTTTCTTTTCTCTCCCTTTTTTCTTCCTCCTTCCTTCTTTCTTTCTTTTCTTTCTTTCTTCCATCTTCCTTCCTCCCTCCCTATTTCTCTCTCTCTCTCTCTCTCTCTCTCTCTCTCTCTCTCTCTCTCTCCTTCCCTTCCCTTCCCTTCTCTTTTCTCTTCTCTTTTTTCTTGCACTTCATTTTGTTACAAGTTTCTCCCCTTAGGAAAAGAAGATTGTTTAAAATGTAGTGTTTGCCAATAGATCCAATACATAAGTTCCAGTGGCCTCTGTCTCGACTGGCTCTTCAGCCAAATTCCCTTCTTAAATCTTCCTCAGAGGATAAGTTGATATAGGTATCTCCTGAACAAATTCACAATGCCCATTGGGCTTTTCTCCAAGGTAAGATTGACAGATTTAGCAAGTAAAAATACCAAACACCCAGTTAAATTTGAATTTCAGAAGTGTAAGACATACTTCTATTAAAAATTATTTACTTTTTATTTGAAGTTCAAATTTAACTGGATGAGCTGTATTTTTTTTTTCAGCTATATAATCCAGAGTGATTGGGCCATGATTAAATAGGATCGTCTACCATTCTTTCTATTTGTCGCCCTAACAAGGGGATCAGAGAGAGTTCATGGAAAGTCGCAATCACCCAGAGGCATTGCCACTCATATCTTCCTGTCTCCTTCTCTGTAAGAGAGAAAAACATTTGTGGTATTTTTTTTTTTCTGAGAAGTCACAGGTGGTAAAATTTAGGCTAACAAAGAAATGAATATTATTTATGAGAGTGATCATTCACATTGATCATTCTTACATTTTTTTGTCTCTGATGCTATTCTTAGAAGATCCTACTTTTTAAAAAAAGCAAAAATCAGTACCAAATTCCTAGAGGAGTGTTTGAAAATTATGATCTCTGGTATGCAGGCTAGAGACTGAACAGTTTGAAGACAAGAACAAGCTAGAACAAAAACAAAAACAAAAAGGAACTGCTAAATAATAGAGATAGAAAAAAAGACATGACTTGGATAGTTTATTATCTTCGATGGAGTTTTTAAGCAGTTTTGGAACAGTTGGAGTAGAATGGGGCAAGCTTAGAACAAATGAAACAATTAGCAAACTAAGATGCAAATAACTATATACTCCAGAGTGTATGTGTAGGCTTGGAGAGCTATAGGTAAAACAGTCTGTGTATGCTTCAGTGCCAAGGCACAAAGCGTAGCTGGCTTATTTAGGTTTGGGGAAGTCTGAGTTGAACTTTAAATAATAGAAACGATGATATGTTTAAGCTAGTTTTTAAGGCTGTGTCAGCACCTCTGACAGACAAAGGGTTAATAGCCTTAATCTGTAAGGAACGCCTACCAATCAATAAGAAGACGATAAGCCCAGCAATTGAAAAATGGGCAAAAGACATGAATAAATGACAAAAGAGAAAATACAAGTGGATAATAAATGTCTGAAAAATGCCTAACCTCATCAGTATTC
This sequence comes from Saimiri boliviensis, assembly GCF_048565385.1. NCBI lineage: Eukaryota > Metazoa > Chordata > Mammalia > Primates > Cebidae > Saimiri > Saimiri boliviensis. Next base: position 52,502,050 of record NC_133457.1, on the reverse strand, counting down.
AGTGATAAGCAAATAAAAACAAGATACAATTTTCTGCCTACTCAATTGGGAAATACTTTTAAAGTGGTTTAAATGGAAATGTTCAGTATTGGTGAAAAGCAGAAGATGGGCACCCTTACACACTTCTGTGGGAGGCTAAATTGATTCTATATTTCTGAAGATACATTTAGAAATAGTGTATGCCAATAACTTAAAAATGGTTTTAAACTTTTAATGAGGTAATAATACCTTTGGGAATATATCTCTAGGAAATAATTAAAGATGCACACAAGGATCTTTGTACAAGGAGATTCTTTGCGGTGTAATTTACAAACAACAAGCACAAAAAGGAAACTACCTGTATGTTCTACAGAGAAGAAATGGAATAGGTATACGGTGGGTGGGGTGGCAGGGAGCAGTCAGAAGTTACGCTGTCAGAGAATGTTTAACCACCCAGGAAAATAATAAAGAGTCATTGTGAAGTTAGAAATGAGTGAAAATATCAAAAAGTCATAAACATAAATCAAATATTATGAAAAATAGATATAGGAATATATTCCTAACTATATAGTAATATGCTTAAAAGATACTCTAAAATGTTTATAGATAACTTTAGTAGGATTATGAATAATTTAAATTTTCATGTGTATGTAATATATATTAACTGATACTAATTTTTCTATTCTTTTTTCAAAGAACAACCATTACTTTCACAATCAGAAAGAAAGCAATAAATGGTATCTTGAAAAACATATATATCATTTTGGCAAGAATAGGTAATGAAATAATTACTTAACAATTTGTGTTGATAAAATAATTGCTTAAGTTAATATTTGATTTTCAACTGATTGATAAAGTGTTGTCTATATATGGTGCAGTAGGACTTTCGTCTTTGGCAGTTTTGAATTTGCTGGTTATAGTCAGCTAAGAAATGACTTATGACATGTATATTCTACAAATTCCTTTTTCAAGCCTCAAGTTTAGGTAGAATCTCATCTTTGTGAAGGTATTCTTTTTTCCTTAGTGAGGGAGTTCTTTTCTGGTCTGAGCTAGTCTTGGGTCAGTGTGCTCTATGTATCTCTGAGCATTTTTCAGGGACCTTGACTAATTCATCCTGAATTCAGTGGCCAGCTTGATTGATGACATACAGCAGGTGCCCAAACAATTGTTGATTGGATGGTGAGTGAATTAATAAATGAATATAGGGAAATAACTCTCACTAGACAGTGTCTTAGAAAATGAAACGTAGTACCTTTACAGGCATAGTGGTTCGAGAGAGTTTTACCTACCAACTCAGTAGAATTAAAGAGACACTAGAAATTGGAATAGTTCAGATTTGGGGTTAAATGCAGGCTTTGTTACTTCATTGCTGTGTGATGCTGGGCAAGTCATTTAACTTAGCTGAGCTTAAGTTTCTTGATCTGTAAGAAGAAGTTTATGTTTTCTACCTTCTTGTGCACATTAAAAGTGCTAATGAGTGCATTACAGAGGACTTCATATGGTTCCTGGCATATAATTCCTACTCAATTAATAGTAGCTAATAAGAATAATCATAACTAATAATCATAATTTTTTCATAACTGACAAAATAATTTGCTATATAAAATCCTCAATCAACTGGTTTAATGGATTGCTTCCTTAAAGTGAGTTTCCTTTTCTTTTTGAATTCACTGTAATGATTTGGATATACATCCAACCCCAAAGACATCCAGGACAGGAGGACCATCTTTCACTACCCCTTCCTCTAATTCTTTCCTCCAGCAAATTGCTCATTTCTAAAATTCTGAGCCTCAATAACTGACTGATGTGTTAACTTGGTGTAGTGACCTTGCCCTACTTTACATTAGTTTTGCTTGCTTGTTTGTTTGTTTGTTTGTTTATTTATTTGAGTCAGGGTCTCCCTCTGTTGCCCAGACTGGAGTGCAGTGATATAATCACAGCTCACTGTATCCTTGAACTCCCAGGCTCAAGGGATCCTCCTGCCTTAGCCTCCATAGGATTATAGGCATGAGTCACTATGCGTGGCCTACTTCGGCTTTCAAAGTAGCTAAAGAATATGGACGAAGCCCACCATTTGTTCTGATGCGTTTTCCTCTTTGGTTCTAGCACCAGAAAAATGGTGGGCAGTGCCTCATCCCTTGCTTGGCTTTATGTTTGGCATCTTTGAAAAAAGGGCCAGACTCCCAAGCACCTAACTAGGATGTGAAAATCTGGGTCTCCTCTTGCAGGGAGCCTACTAGCAGCTGGTTGTAAGGAGACACTTGGCTGGTATTTGGAAATCCTAACCCTGTATTTTGGTCCCCTGCGGTCTCAAAGAAATGGAATTCTGGAAGCGAGTCTGGCAGGGCCCACTGCAGTCTTTCTCTGAGACACTTACTTTCTTTGTTTGAATTTCAAGGTTAAAAAAGTCAGGATTCAAGGATAGCTAAGAAAGATCAACTGGTAAATGTGTTCACAGTGAAAGAAAAAGAAAGCCAAATGAATGTTAAAACCCTTTCTTGAAGCAGAACAGAAACAAAGCTTTTGATCCTTTATCACGGAACAACAAAAACATTCTCATGATCTACATGTGTTCTGAGTGTTCCTGTATCCTCTGTGTGCACACGGGTGTCCATATGCCCATGCCCAGGCTCACATGGTCAGATTCACACATACTTCCTTTTCTCTAAAAGCTGTATTTCATCCCCCTGCCGATTTCCTTTTTCTTTTTATTTATTTCTTTTCTTTTTTCTTCTATTTTTTTGATATTTCAAAGCTGGCAGTTCAGGAAATGGCTGGAACTGCCACATCTCTGTTCTTGTTAAAGAAATCAATGCTAATCCTATTACTGGCAGTTATCACCTATCCCAGAACTCACAGCTAAAAGAAAAAAACACACTGAGATGTCAGAGTAAGAAAAAAAGGGCTGAGAAGGAGGGGGGTGCCCTTCATTCATTTTCAAATAGTGATTGTTTTTTCTCTCTTCTTTTTTGATCATCTTTTTTTTTTTTTTCCCTCATGTTAACAGAGAGACCAAACTACAAAACACTTGTGTTCATACAACATTATGGGTCTGATTTAAAACTACATGAGTAAGAGAATAGCTCTAATTTAGAGTTATCTTTCTCCAGCTTGCTTTGACAAAGCACTGATAAAGAATATTTATTATGGCTCTTGGTTTTACTAATAACAGTAATAATGACACATACCATTTACTGTTCCTGGCAGGCCCTGTGCTAGGGGCTTTCTGAAGACCATCTCATGTGATACAAAATGTCTATGAGCTAGGAATGATAAACACTCCCATTTTAGAGATCTAGCGACTAAAACATGAGGTTTCTCATTTGTGCCAAGTCACATAGGTAAGGAGAGGTGGATCTGGTCTGCATGGAGACCTGTTGTGTGCAGTATGGTACCCAAGCTGTTCATATGGTCTTCCTCCACTTCCAGCCTTCCTCAGCAGGGCAGTGTGGGAAGTGACAGGGAAACATTTAAATTTGCTGAGATTTTTGCTGAAAATAGGAAATTTGCTGAGATTTCAGAAAGTTTTTCAGCAAGTCAAACAAACTTGATACTTTTGGATTCCTCCCTTCTATGAAAGGCCATTCTCTCATTTGCATCTGTCACTCCTGCCATTGAGATCTAGCCACATCATCAGTTGGACCCAGCTATATATGACCTGGGAATCTTTACAAAATAACACGAGGGAGCTAATTCGACTGGATTAACAGGCGCAGGGGTCCTTAAATCGATGACTTACCCATCTCTTGGACTGAGGCTTAAAACTTTGAGTAGCAAAGTTAGAGCAGTGTGGGTATCACCTGAGGGCTTATTAGAACTGTAGAATCAAAATCTGCATTTTCCTAAGACTCCCCAGGTGACTTGATTGCACATTTAAGTTTGAGAAATATTTGTCTATGATAGTCTCTGTCCTGGTGAAGAAAACATCCCTAAAGTTAGAACCTTGTCTTTGCCTCTGTGTACCCAGCACAATGTTTGGCATTCAATGGGAGCGCAAAAAAATGTTCAACAAAGGAACAAACGAACCACGTACTTTGCCAATTGATGAAGAAGATAATTCATGAGAGCTACTCACATTCGGAAACTGTGATATAGTTGGTCCAGGGGTAACTGAAGAGAAGCACACACTTTATTCTGTCCCCAGGAATATGTGTAAGCTCTTTGCTAGCTTGTTTGCATCTGGGGTTTCTGAGATACTCATTGCTTCACTAGTTCATTAATCAATTCATTGATGTATATTGAATTGCCAGGAACTGTGCTGAGCCATGTGACCACAAGAAAAGCAGAAATATTTTGTGACATAGGGAGAAAATGGCATTTACTTTTCTGGGGGAGAGGATGGAGAAATAACTTGTTTCCTGGGTTATTAAATGTCTTGTTCCAGTAGGAAGGACTGTTCTGGGCTGAATTCCTGTTTCTTAGGGACTATTTTCTTCCAAGATAAGAATGAATAATTATAATACAAGTTGCCAGGAACTATATTAAATGCTTTACATAAATTATCCAATTCAGTCCTCATATACCTTATTGCCATTTTGCAATTGTGGATTCCCAGACCTAGGAAAGGACTACGTGGCAGAACCAGAATCTGAACACAGGTTTTTCTGATTCTACAGCTCCTGTTTCTAACCACTGCCTAATTCTGATGTCAAAATTAATAATACATTTCATATGACTGTTGGTTTCTCCTATAACAGAGATAAAAATATTAATGTATAACAGGGACAAAAATGATAACTGTATTGCTTCTCACAATCTCCCCTTTTGCCTTTTGCTTCTGAGAAGAAAGAATTTTCTTCCTTGTTGCACAGAATCCAGGTTAAAAAAATAAAGCATATGATCTTTTTAAGTTAAAGAAATCAGAAAAGTTAGAGGGAAAGCATAATAAGGACCTGAAAGAGACCATAGTTTGAGAAAGAGCGAGGGATACATAGATTGTAGATAATAGTCACTTGGTATCAGTGAGCATGTTGAGGGGCTGGATGTCGAGAGCAAAACAGAAAGAAATATTTGAGGACCAGCTGTGCCCTATGTGAAGGACACTGAGAGAGGCAGTCTTGCAGACAGAGAAGTTACAAATTTTTATACTTTAATTAAATTGCACATCTCCCTTTGACATTTTTTTGAGATACATAGCAAAATTTAAAATAGTTTATATAGTACAAAGAATGAACCACATGGGGCCATGGGCTTTATGCAGGTTATATTCCTAATTATTTATCATACGTTTTCTAACCCTGATTTAGATATTCTAATATTTCATAGGCACGTACTGTAGATGAGGCCTCTGTGAGCTCTGCTGGTGGTGCTAAAATATTATATTCTTTTATGTTTTATTTGTGTTCTGTAATTGCCTTAGGGCAAATATTTCAGCGTTTAATCAAATTTATTTTATATTACAAAATTGTCTTATGAGTTTGAGTGTTAGAAAACAAAAAAATTCCCCATGGGACATTTTACTTTGGTTTCTTCTGCCAAGCCATACTGATTTTGGATGCCCACCACCTCACTTGTAACACCATACAGTAAAGAGAACTTTTTACTCGGAGTCAGGGCCAGGAGAAAATAAGCCAGAGCCCACAAGGCCAGTCATTATCACATTTCCTCACACAACTGGAATTGCTGCCTTACTCGGTTCCCTTAATTTTAAAAACCAAGTAAGAAGGAATTTATCATACCAGTGTTAAATGCATATGATTGCCTTCATGGGGAAGATCTAATTCTCAGGACAGAGAGGTAAAAAATGCTGTTAAGTGTGACAAGCCCAAAGGCCATGCTGATCACTGTGATGCATTTGATTTAATCCTGGATGTTGGGGGACTTAGGAGCTCAGCTCAGCTGATGGCCCAACGTCTCCCAACAGCTTATGAAATGCTAATGTAGTTAGTTGGATGATCTCATCTCAGTCAAGAGTGCAGAGAAGAACCAGGCTATTATATCTTCATCATCCCAACAATCATACCAGCTGAGATTTACATAGTTTCAAAATTGGATCATTCATTTAACTACCACCACCACCAAAACTCAAATGGCAATATTTCTTAAAGATTAGATACTATTCAGTTTCTCATCATCTCTTTCTTTTGCTACCAAAGCAGCTTCCAAACCATTTTCTTGTCTCCAGTCTTCTGCTGCCCATCTTTCCACCCTAAATCAACTTTTTATGCTAATATCAGAGAGAAAATACCATGAAAATAATAACAAATCCCATGTGTTATTTCTTTGTTTTAAACCTTCTATGGCTCCTTATTATCTGTATGATAAAAACTGTAATTCTTTGGATGGAATTAATGGTCTTTTTACTGTGGCCACAACTTCTCTTCCCTTATACAACGATCACAAACTCTTGGCTGTGCTCTCCTGTAGGCAATGGTTAGCCTTATAAATTCTAAAGTAGGAGAGTGCCATGATGAGATCTAGGTTTTAGCTGGAACAGTCTGATGGCCAGTAGGAGATAGCTGTGGGGTGGGGAGTAGAAACAAGGAGATTAATTAAGGAGAAATTGGTGAAATAGCCCAGAGTGATCCAGGGCTCCCTTTTCTATTGCTGGAGTGGTTAGAGTGCTGGGAAACTTACAGATCAGTCAGGTTCATGAAATCTGAGAGATTCGCATAATTTTTCTTGACTAGATATCATGGGCAGTAAGACATGGATGTCTCCAGCCAAGCTTTGTAAAAGTAAGTCTAAACTAGGATTATTCAAGAAAGCAAGACTCCCAGGTTTAACCCCTCCTCAACACTGTAACTACCCTTGAAATATGGCAGAAGATGAAGCACTATTGTAAGAAACAACAGGAGAAATTGTTTCCTTGGTGACACCTTCACTTTTAAACTTGGAAGGGCTCTCCTATCTTCTCCTTGTGTGATATTGGCATCTTATGACACTTCATTCACAAGTACCAAAGGATGCAGGCTTTATTAGACATCTTGATTCCAGTGGCAAAATTGTTTCTGCTCTCTTATTAATAGGCCAGGTTCATAATAAAATTACCTAATCCTCTCATTCAGCCGAGGGAGAGGAGATCAAAGAATTTTAAGGAAAAATGTTTTAGAAGTTATCACAAGGTGGCTCTGTTTAATAGATAATGAAACTGGTGAGGACTGAAGGGTCTAGGAAAACAGAAGGAAGAAATAGTAACCAGAACAACTTGATCTTATATTCCCTCTGCTAATTATCCTTGATTCCAATTGGTTTCTAGTTTGACCACTTGGATCATGCCATTCCCTTTATATGAAATTCAGGAAGAAGAACGTCTTGGAAAAGGAATGGTTGGTTTTCGGACACGTTGAACTGAAGTGCCTCTAGGTCAGTGGTTTCAATGTGTGGTCTTAAACCAGCACCATTATCACCTGGGAATGTTGTAGAAATTCAAATTCTTAGGTCTTACCTTAGATCTACTCAATCATAAACTATGGAGGTGGGGCCCAGCGATCAGGGTTTTAGCATGCCTTTCAGTTGATTTTGGTGAATGCTGAAAATTGAGAATCTCTGCTCTAGATCATTTAATTGGAGATGAACATCAGGTAGTGGGTGAATTCCCTACCTGTCATGGCCAGGAATTCAGTTTTTCAGGTTTCTCTGGACTTCCTTTGGCCAAGAGGGAGTCCAGTCTGTTCACTTAGTGGGAGGACTTAAGATTTTATTTTTGGTTTACACATCTTAGATCACCATTGCAAGTCAATTGTCTGATGACAGTGGCTACCTGAATGACCCCAGGTGAGGCCAGCATAACTGCTAAGCCAAGCTAAAACAGTGACCTGTAGAAATGTGTACAAATAAGTAATTGTTTCAGCAACTAGATTTTCGAGGAGTTTTGTTATATAGCAGTAGATATCTGCTATAGGCCCATTTCTGTGGGGATAGGTGGGGGCAAGAGAGTGTACCCTAATAAGACCTGTGGAGTTTTGTTTCTTGGATACTCTTCCGACAGGAGACCAACATGTGATTCTCAAAATAACCAGTGCAGATTATTAAGGGTTCCTCAAAATTCCTCAAGATTTTGTTACTACTCAGCCTCCTAAGCTTTTCCAAATACAGATGAGCATAATTCAATCATGACTCTTCTGTATCCCCTTTTCCTTACAAAGGAAAGACTCAATTACAAAATATGCCCAGTAGATTCTGATATTAATTACTGTACTTTATTAAAATAAAGAGAGTGAAAATAAATATTGTCTGTGGGTAGACTTGAAATCCCGATAAATCCTTCCAATACAAAATAACTAAACTTTTTCAATTAAATATAATAAAAAGCCTTTCAAATGCACACTTGAGTGTAAAATAAGGTAAAAGAAAATTGCATAGGCCAAAAATTAAAAAGAAAATAGAAACCAGAGAAGGAGATGGGCACTATGTGGGAGCAACTCTTTAGTCCACGCAGGGTGGAGAGTGGCAGCTGAGAAGCTTACAGAGAGGTAGGATCTTCAAAACGCCATCTGCTTGGTCAAAAGGAAAACTAGAAGAAAAGAAATCTTTCCACATCAAAGGGAAACTTGTTAATTTTGACCTTTGTTTTAGGTAGCAAAAACAAGTAATTGTTGTTTTAAGCCACCAAGTTTTAGAATGCATTTGGGTTTCAAATTATACTTCTTTCATGATCCAGGAAACCATAAAAGTTGATAAATTAGCCTGAAATATTTCTGAAATGGCACATTATTATACTAAAACTATAATAAATTATAATTTTATATAATTATAACTATGAAAGCATCATGCAAATATACAAATAAGTATAGTTTTCTTATTCCAGGAGATTTGAAATATAGAATTTAGATTCAATTTTTTTTTTAATCTGTCTTTCAACTTACTGTATGATCCTAGGTGATAATTTATTCCTCTGTGGGTCTCTGCTTTTCCATCAGGTAAAGGAGGGGTCATTTTTAGACCTAGCTTCCCATTGTTACATGATTTTATAAAATTGTTAGTTCGTGAATTTATGATACCGCACTGTAAGGTCTAGGGAATAGAAAATTAAGATTTTTATCTCGGTCACTGTTTCTGATTAGCAAAGCCATTAGTGCTGGCTCATTTTCACCACCCTGAGGCTCCACCAACCTGAAACAGTTGATGAGAAAGGGCTTTTCTCTTTCTTGTCTGATGTCTGCGGTGTCTGGGCAACATGGGACTGCCTGATACAGTTTCCCTGCAGATGGCCATGCAGAAAGCTCTCCTAGGCTTTGGAAACAGGAATACCTGAGCTGACTTAGAAAATTGCATCCCCATGTACTTTTCTCCATATGGACACCAGCTAGACACCGGTTTAAGTTGTCAGGCTGCCTTCTCTGGACGTGGAAGTTAGAGGGCAAGGATGGTGTCATAGGAAGAACTTTTGTCCTTTTTTAAAAAAACAAGAGCAGAAATTCATTTTCTCACGGTTCTGGAGTCAAGGAATGACTGTTCTTAATGAAAGGATTGGCCAGGTACCACAAAGTAATTTCAAACCTTTAAATGATGCACAGCATTGTGGGTAGTATCTAATATCTCAAATTTTTGGTGAGATCCCTCACTCCTAGGTGTAAATAGGACTTGATCCTTGTCTCCAGGACAGAATAAGTGACCCAGATCCAAGGTAATCAGCACATCATGTTGCCCTGGTCTCAATGGCCAGTAGACGTGTCAAGCATGTGATCTAGGCCTAAACCATGGGGTATCCCATTTTCCTGACCACAGCAATTAGCTCAAGGGTGGACCTCATCAGAAGCTTAATCTCCTTGTAGTACGTAGCATGTTATAATGTATGAATTCTGAGAATGCTAGGGCAGAGACAAGTGTTCTGCTTCCATTGAATTGAAAAGGCATGAGTAGTACGGCTGTGGCTACTTTGCACCAATGGGGAAGAACCGTTCTGAGATCTGTGCCAATGGAAGCTGACCTGGAAGAGAGAAACAAGGTCATAAAGATATCTTTTGAGCTCCTATTCCAGCCACACATTCACCTTTAATTAATGACATAATAAATTCCCCTTTTGTTAGTTCATGTTTTACGGTTGGTTTGGATTGTTCTGCCCTCTTGCAACCTAGATAGTCCTGAATAGCAGAGGAAGCTTCCTCTTGTGACTCCACTCCCCAGTTCCCACCCCTGACCTCATCCATGGTGCCCTGGTTTCTTTCTTTTCTTTTCTTTTTCTTTTTTTTATTCCTGAGACAGTGTCTTGCTCTGTTGGCAGGCTGGAGTGCAATGGTGTGATCTTGGCTCACAGCAACCTCTGCCTCCTGGGTTCAAGTGATTCTCCTGCCTCAGCCTCCTAAATAGCTGGAACTACAGAAGTGCACCATCATGCCAGGCAAATTTTTTGTATTTTAGTAGAGACGGGGTTTCATCATGTTGGTCAGGCTAGTCTCCATCTTCTGACTGCATGATCTGCCCACCTTGGTCTCCCAAAGTGCTGGGATTACAGGCGTGAGCCACTGTGCCCAGTCACCCTGGTTTCTTAATTGCTTAAAGTAGCTCTGAGGAACCCTTGAGAATATGTGGTAGTTGTTTTGAGAGTCACATGTAAATTGGTCTCCTACAGGAAGAGTATCCAAGAAACAAATTTATGAATGTGTCTGCTACAGAGGAGTGTCTGCATCTGGTGAACAGTCAGAGAAGTGATGTAGCATGTCACACAACTCAAAAAATTAGATAGCACTCCAATTTCCAACTGCTGGTCGAGGGTTTGTTTCATTAGAGAACTTAATTTCATGATGATGCAGGTTGAATGGAGGCTGGGGCAAAAGATAACCTAGTGCTCCAAATATAACCTAGTGCTCCAAATACTATCAAGGCAACTGTTGTAGAAAGGAAGGAAAGCTGGAAACCACGATGGAAGATGGACTACAATCCACAAATGTGATTTCATTTAATATCCTGATCACTTTGCTTTTATCTGCACTTTGCAAATGAGGTTCCGAGGAGGTAACTACCTTCTTCAAAGTAATAGAGACTATATTAATGCAGATATACTGGAGTCTTAAGCTTTTTGCTTTCTCACAGTGCCACCATCTACACGTGAAATAAAGGAGAACAAGATTAGGCTGATGGTGGTTCTGAGAGGGGTGATGGGAGGTGAAACATAAAACCTGTTTTAAAGAAATGAAAACATCTTCCCAAATTCTGAAGTCAATAGTGTAATATTCCATGTTCATACAACATGGTTTGAGTGCCAATACCTCAGGCTTTAGAATGAAACATGTCAGGATTTCAATCTTTCCACTCCTTGTAACAGTGACACTGGGAAAAGTTATCTAACTCTCTGAGTCTCAGTTTCTTCCTCTATCAATCATCCTTTTCTCAGTATCACAAGGATTTGAGATAATGTTTAGAAATCCCCCCAAACTGTGGACATTACACAGTAGGTATTTAGCATGTAAAATTATATATATTTATTATATAGTTTATGTGATTAATGCTTAAATATAATCCTTTTGAGTATATTTCAAATGTTTCTCTATATCATTCCAAACTGCCTCAAATCTTGGTGGAGCTACTTTGTGGAATCACAGAAAGTACCTTTAAAATGTTGACATGAGGTAGGTCAGAAATAGCATTGAGGAACTTCAAAGATAATCCTATCCTTCCCTTTCTTTTGCTAGACTCTGTTTTCAGTTGGTTCAGAGTAATTCATACCTCTAGTTTAAAGTATGTGGCATCATTTAGATACTGTAAATGTAACACCACTTTTCTGCAACCTAATTGTAGGGTGACAAGGGATAAATCTCGAAGATACATATAGTATGAAATGGCCACGTATGCTTCACTTCTGTAAGAACTACGCATAGAGAAACATGCTGAAAGAGAGGAATAGCTGAAGTTGTAACTCATGCAGATTCATATATAAATAATAGTGAGGACTCCTAGGATATCTGCAGCTTAGTCACTTGCCCATTAACATATTGTAGGATAAATGTAGATCTTTGATTATTGCATGCTGCTAAAACCACCTTTGATTTCACTTAAAATCCTGGTTAAATGAGCTGTGATGTGTCTTTGGAGAGTTCGTCAACCTTTTAGATTGAGGAGATAGATAAGAAATACTGATTCAGGTAAATAAATAAAAGAGCAATATTCCAAAACTGTTAATGGAGCTTGAACAAACCTAGAAAATAACCCTTAAAGTCAAGGGACAATAATTACATTAAATATTAAAGAAGGAAGCAAAAGGTCACAATGAAAGACAAACTCCTATGATTTAAAAGATTTATTTAAAAATAGCCCCAAATTCCAAACCTGAAACACAGAAAGTCATGATTGTCAACCAACATTTATTGAGTACTATGGTAGGTATGTTGAACTTTGAGTAATTGAATTGCACATTAAAAAAAAATCTGTCTTTTATGACAGAAATCAGGCAGTTTCTGGCATAATTTGACAGCAATGTACTGCCTTCTGCCGTTTCCTGTCAGCACAGTATGAGGCAATGCAATTAAAATTTAGCAGTGATTTGTTTTGACTGGTGAGATTTTCTCTTTTATGTAGAATACATATTTATTCGCACATTAGGTTTTGTTAGTAAATAAACATATGCTTTTAAATAATTTCATATTACTCGTGCCAGTGGAGATACCCTTTGAAGACAGGACCCAGACTCTAGAAGTACAATAACGCCTAACATTCTTCCCACTTTTCTTTCCTGCTCTAGGAAGCTACTCTAATTTTCCCCCTCGCTGAAGGCGGCTACCAAGCTGTCCCAGACTAACAATGCCCCCTCATGGCAGCAGCCTGGTCCTGTGGGTTTGCTTTCCACCTCTTCTCGTCTCTCCTCCAAGGCCAGCTGTAGTTCATTGCTGACAGTTTAGCCCCAGGCAATATCTTTCCTTCATGTACTGACATATTTTCTATACCAACGAACTATACTCCTGCCTCCCATCTCCACACACAAATACGTATGTGTATTTACTCATTTCTTTTCCAGTTATTGCACAAGAATAGAAATGTTAAGACTTTCTTATCTAGTCCTTCTTTCTTTTCATGTTTGGTTCAAAATTACCCCCAGAAGAGAAACTTCCATCTAAGAAAAGAAGGTATAATTAGATACAAAATTTTCTGTAAAATTTTACGGAAGTAGAAATATTTAAGCTTTCAGAATTAACCCACATTTACCTTTAGAATCTTCACGCCTATCTTCATGTCCTCTTATAAAATGTTCTTTCCTCTATGTCAGAATTCGAGAGATAAATTCTTAATTATCTTTCAGTATGTTTTTGACAATAAATATATAGGTCTGTACACTGTTAGAATTACAAAAATTTGCTATATGCTGTTTTATTGTATGTTTTCTCATAGGGTAAATAATGAGCTGGAGGAAAAAAAATCACAGATTCTAATATTTTTTCCCTTATGGGGAACACATTTATTAATTACTGCAACTTAGTTATTTAAACACCAAGAACCTAACATCTTGAGGGAAAGAATTATTCATTGAGGTCCACAGGAAGGCTTTCTTTTAAATATCCAGAATATAAAGCAACAATGTATTTTTTCATCTTCAGGCAAAGCTTTCTTCTCTGTGCCTCTCTACTCTCAATCTATTCTCTTAAAAATATAATTTGAATTGATAATACATTTCCATTATGCGTGTATGTATGTATGTTTATATGTGTGTATGAACACAAGCACACACACACACACACACACACACAAATGTTTTCCTTTCATTATCTCCCATGCCCTCATGTCTTTATCATCACCCCAAACGTGTATTTAGTTTTTTGTATTTTCTTTTAGAATTTATTTTGTAAATAATTAAACAAAAAATAATACACTTTCTCACTTCTCTTTTAAAAATGAAAAGTAGCATATAATATACACTCTTCTACCCTAGATTTTTTCATTTAAATATATAAATTAGAAATCTTCCTCAACTACCTTAGCATTTTATAGAATGCCTCCTCTTTCTTTTTGAGATTCACACAACATTCCATTGAATGGCATATTTATTTAACCAATTCCCAATTTAACCAATCGATGGGCACTTAATGCAGTACACAATCTTTTGCTATTACAAAATATGTTGCATAGAACAGCCCAGTACACTTCACATTTGTGTACAAGTATATCCAAAGATAAAACTTTAGAAGTAGAATTGCTGGGTCAAAAGTTGTATGCATTTGTAAGTTTGAGGAATATTGCCAAAATGCCTTTCATAGGTATTCCAATGTATATTTTCACCAATTGTCTATGAGACTGCCTATTTTCCCCATGGCTTTCCCAATAAGATGTGTTATTACCTTTTGGATTTTGATAATCTAATAAGTGAAACAGGATGTCTGAATGTAGTTTTCATTTGTGTTATTATTATTACATGTAAGATCAAGCATTTTTTACATAGTTAAGAGGCATTTAAATTCCTTTTGGGATTTTCTGTTGTCTTTCAGCTTTATGTTTTTTTAAATCTGAAGTCTCTTTATATTTTATGGAGTCAATTTTTCTCACTTTTAAAATGGCTTCTTGATTTTGAGTCTTAGGAAGTCATCCTCATTCCAAGATAATAAAGAAGTTCCCCTGTATTTTATTCTAGTGCCTTTTTGTTTTTATTATATATATTTAAATCATTTATACATTTGGAATCTATCCTGGTACATAGTGTGAGATATAGATAAACCAGTTTTTCTCCAGATGACAACCCAGTTTGCCAGATATCTTCTGTTGAATAGCCCATCTTTCCAGGTGCAGTGGCTCATGCCTGTAATCCCAGCGGCTTGGGAGGTTGAGGTGGGAGGATCACTTTAGCCCAGGAGGCTGCAGTGAGCTATAATCATGCCACTGTACTCCAGCCTGAGTGATGGAGTAAGCTCCTGTCTCTAAAATGAATGAATAAATAAGTAAATAGACCATCTTTTTCCCATTGAGGTGCCACCCTTGCCATGAACTAAATTTTTGCATATACCTAAGTCTATTTCTGTGGTCTCTTTTCTGTTCCATTGATTAGACTGTTCATGTATATACCATAGTGTTAATTATAGAGGCTTTATTATATTTTTAATACTTATTAAGGTTTGTATACCTTTCATTGTTTTATTTGTATTTATCCTGGCTAATCTTGATTTCTTTTCCATATGAATTTTTGAATAAACTGGCCTGGTTAAAAAATACTGCCATATCAAAGACTTGGAACCAACCCAAATGCCCACCAATGATAGACTGGATAAAGAAAATGTGGCACATATACACCATGGAATACTATGCAGCCACAAAAAAAGGATGAGTTCATGTCCTTTGCAGGGACATGGATGAAGCTAGAAACCATTATTCTCAGCAAACTGGCACAAGAACAGAAAACCAAACACCACATGTTCTCACTCATAAGTGGGTGTTGAACAATGAGAACGTGTGGACACAGGGAGGGGAACGTCACATACTGGGGCCTGTTGGGGGGTGGGGTTCTGGGGAGGGATAGCAGGGAGCAGGGGATTAGGGAGGGATAACATTAGGACAACTACCCAATGTGGATGATGGGGGAATGGAAGCAGCAAACCACTACCCTGGCATGTGTATACCTGTGTAACAATACTGCACGAGCTGCACATGTACCCCAGAACTTAAAGTATAATTAAAAAAAAAAGAAAAAAATTGCCTTATTTATTGAGATTACATTAAATTTGTAAATCAAATTAGAGAATTAATGTTTTTATGATGCTGAGAATTTCTGTCCGGTAATAATATATCTTTCAATTTGTTCGTCTTCTTTTGTATCCTTCGTAGTGTTTTCAAGTTTTTTCCCTATAGTACTTGCACAGTTCTATTTGTTTATTGATGCTTACATTTTTGTTGCTAATATAAATAGGTCATTATCAGGGATGAAGCTGACTTGATCGTTGTGGATAAGCTTTTCTATGTAGTGCTGGATTCAGTTTGCCAGTATTTTATTGAAGATTTTCACATCAGTGTTCATCAGCGATATTGGCTTGAAGTTTTCTTTTTTTATTGTGTCTCTGCCAGGTTTTGGTACCAGGATAATGCCGGTCTCATAAATGAGTTAGGGAGGAGTCCCTCTTTTTCTTTTGTTTGGAACACTTTCAGAAGGAATGGTACTAACTTTCCTTTGTACTTCTGGTAGAATTCGGCTGTGAAGCTATCTGGTCCTAGGCTTTTCAGCTGTGAATCTGTCTGGTCCCGGGCTTTTTTTGGTTGGTAGGCTATTAATTACTGCCTCAATTTCAGAACTCATTATTGGTCTCTTCAGGGATTCAACTTCTTCTCAGGTTAGTCTTGAGAGGGTATATGTGTCCAGGAATTTATCCACTTCTTCTAGATTTTCTAGTTTATTTGTGTAGAGATGTTTACAGCATTTTCTGATAATAGTTTGTATTTCTGTGGGATCAGTGCTGGCATTCCCTTTAACAATTTTTATTTCATTCTCTCTTTTCTTCTTTATTAGTCTGGCTAGTGGTCTATCTAATTTGTTAGTCTTTTCAAAAACCAGCTCCTGGATTCATTGATTTTTTGAAGTGTTTTTTGTGTTTGTGTCTTCTTCAGTTCTGCTCATATCTTAGTTATTTCTTTCTTCTGCTAGCTTTTGAATTTGTTTGCTCTTGCTTCTCTAGTTCTTTAAATTGTGATGTTAGGGTGTTCATTTTAAATCTTCCCTGCTTTCTCCTGTGGGGCATTTAGTGCTATAAATTTCTCTCTAAACACTGCTTTAGCTGTGTCTCATAGATTCTGGTAGGTTATGTCTTTGCTCCCCTTGGTTTCAAAAAACTTACTGATTTCTGTCTCAATTTTGTTATTTATCCAGTAGTCATTCAGGAGCAGATTGTTCACTTTTCATATAGTTGTGTGGTTTTGAGTGTGTTTCTTAATCCTGAGTTCCAATTTGATTGCACATGGTCCAGGAGACTGTTTGTTATGATTTCCATTCTTTTGCATTTGCTGAGGAGTGTTTTACTTCCAATTATGTGGTCAATTTTAGAATAAGTGCCATATGGTACTAAGAAAAATGTATATTCTCTTGACTTGGGGTAGATTGTTCCGTGGATGTCTATTAGGTCTACTTGGTCCAGAGCTGAGTTCATGTCCTGAATATCCTTGTTAATTTTCTGTCTCATTAATCTGTGTAATATTGACAGTGGGCTGTCTAATATTGACTATTATTGTGTGGGAGTCTAAGTCTCTGCATGTCTCTAAGAACTTGCTCTATGGATCTGGGTGCTCCTGTATTGGGTACATATAGAAATAGCATAGTTAGCTCTTCTTGTTGCATTGATCCCTTTACCATTATGTAATGCCCTTCTTTGTTTTTTTTTTTGGTTTTTTTTTTGGCTTTCCATTTGCTTGATAAATATTCCTCTATCCCTTTATTTTGAGCCTATGTATGTCTTTGCACGTGAGATGGGTCTCCTTAATACAGCACACCAATGGGTCTTGACTTCTTTATCCAATTTGCCAGTCTGTGTTTTTTAATTGGGGCATTTAGCCTGTTTACATTTAAGGTTAATAATATTATGTGTGAATTTAATCCTGTCATTATGATGTTAGCTGGTTATGTTGCCTGTTAGTTGATGCAATTTCTCAATAGTGTTGATAGTCTTTTCAATTTGGTTTGTTCAGTGGCTGGTACCAGTTTTTCCTTTCCATATTTAGTGCTTCCTTTAGGAGCTCTTGTAAGGCCGGCCTGGTGGTGACAAAATCTCTCAGCTTTTGCTTGTCTGTAAAACATTTTATTTCTCCTTCACTTATGAAGCTTAATTTGGCTGCATATCTAATTCTGGGTTGAAAATTCTTTTCTTTAAGAAAGTTGAATATTGGTCCCCACTCTCTCTGGCTTGTAGGGTTTCTGCAGAGAGATCTGCTGTGAATCTGATGGGTTTCCCTTTTTGAGTAAATTGACATTTCTGTCTGGCTGCCCTTAACATTTTTTTTTTTTCATTTCTACCTTGGTGAATCATATGGTTATGTGTCTTGAAGTTGCTCTTCTCAAGTAGTATCTTTGTGATGTTCTCTGTATTTCCTGAATTAATTTGCATGTTGGCCTGTCTTGCTAGGTTGGGGAAGTTCTCCTGGATAATATCCTGAAGAGTGTTTTCCAACTTCGTTCCATTCCCCCTGTCACTTTTAGGTACGGTAATCAAAGGTAGGTTTGATCTTTTCACATAATCCCATGTTTCTTGGAGGCTTTGTTTTTCTCCTTTCATTTCTTTTTCCCTCAAACTTGTTTTCACACTTTATCTGTTATATTTTCTTCAGATTGATTGATTTGGCTATTGTTACTTGTGTATGGTTCACGATGTTCTTCTGCTGAGTTTTTGAGCTCCACCAGGTCATTTGTGTTCTTCTCTAAACTGGTTATTTTAGATAGCAATTCGTCTTATCTTTTTTCAAGATTCTTAGCTTCCTTGATTGGGTTAGAACATGCTCCTTTAGCTTGAAGGAGTTTGTTATTACCCACCTTCTGAAGCGTACTTCTGTCAGTTCATCAAACACATTCTCTGTCCCATTTAGTTCCCTTGCTGGCAAGGAGTTGTGATCCTTTGGAGGGGAAGAGACATTCTGGTATTTGGAATTTTCAGCCTTTTTGCACTGGTTTTTCCTCCTCTTCATGGGTCTATATACCTTTGGCGTTTGATTCTGGTGACCTTCACATGTGGTTTATGGGTGCACATCCTTGTTGATGTTGATGCTAGTCCTTTCTGTTTGTTAGTTTCCCTTCTAACAGTGAGGCCCCTCTGCTGCAGGTATACTGGAGTTTGCTGGAGGTCCACTGTAGACCCTGTTTGCCTGGGTATCACCAGCAGAGGCTGCAGAACAGCAAAGATTTCTGCCTGTTTCTTCCTCTGGAAGCTTCATCCCAGAGGGGCACTTGCTAGATGCCAGCTAGAACTCTCCTGTATGAGGGGTCTGTTGATCCCTGCTGGGAGGTGTCTCCTAGTTGGAAGGCATGGGGTTCAGGGAGCCACTTCAGGAGGCAGTCTGTTCATTAGCAGAGCTTGAGCTGTGTGCTGGGAGATCTGCTGCTCTCTTCAGAGCCAGCAGGCAGGAACGTTTACATCTGCTGACACTGTGCCCACAGCTGTCACTTCCTCCAGGTGCTCTCTCCCAGGGAAATGGGAGTTTTATGTATAAGCCCCTGAATGGGGCTGCTGCCTTTCTTTCAGAGATGCCCTGCCCAGAGAGGAGGAATCTAGAGAGGCAGTCTGGCTACAGCAGTTTTGCTAAGATGTAGTGAGCTTTCCCAGTTTGAACTTCCAAGTAACTTTGTTTACACTCTGAGGGGAAAACTGCCTACTCAAGCCTGTTATGGTGGATGCCCCTCCCCCCCACCAAACTCAAGCATCCCAGATCAACTTCAGACTGTTGTGCTGGTAGCAAGATTTTCAAGCCAGAGGATCTTAGCTTGAAGGGCTCTGTTAGGGGTGGGATCCACTGAGCTAGACTACTCAGCTCCCTGGCTTCAGCTCCCTTTCCAGGGGAGTGAATAGTTCTGTCTCCCTGGCATTTCAGGTGCCACTGGGGTATAAAAGAAAACTCCTGCAGCTAGTTTGGTGTCTGCCCAAGTGGCTGCCATTTTTGTGCTTGAAACCAAGGACCCTGGTGGTGTAGGTACCTGAGGGAATCTCCTGGTACTGGAGGTGTAGTATCTGGGCTGGATAGCATTGTCCCTGAAGGCTTCCCTTGGCTAGGGGAAGGAGTTCCTTGACCCTTCGAATAAGGCGGGTTCCTCAGGTAAGGTGACATCCCACCCTGCTTCTGCTCACCCTCTGTGGGCTGCACCCATTGTCTAACCAGTCCCAATTAGATGAGTCAGGTACTTCAGTTGGAAATGTAGAAATCACCCACCTTCTGCACTGATTTCACTGGGAGCTGCAGACCAGCGCTGTTCCTATTTGTCCATCTTGCCAAGGAATCCAGCTTAACCATGTCTATGTGTATTATTCAGTACTGTTGAGATGTAGTTTTTATTTTCTTTAGCTTGCATTTAAAGTTCTATGTTAATAATAATATTTATTTGTTTTTTTTTTTTTGCCAGATACAGTATTGAGTAATTTATATAGATTATCTCATTTAACACAATAATTTTTTAAGTTAGGAACTATTATTTCATCCTATTGAAGAAGTATAGACCTGAGTCTCAGCTAAGTTACTAGTCTAAGGTTACACAATAAATAGCAGGGCTGAGGTTCAGTGTGTTTAAACTGAACCCAAATGGACTGTGGAGCTCATCTTCTTAAATACTCTTTTGTACCGTATTTTTATTCTTTTTTTTAAAAATAACAAATATGCTAATACAGATGAGATATTCACTATATGTTCTAGTGTGTATGTAAAATGGGGACATTATAGATACTTGATTTGTATTTTCAGTGATGGAGACGTAATCAAAGCAATGAACAGAAAATTAACACGAAAAGTTATTTACCTCTGCCAAATGTGCTTTTGTAAGGAAAGTGAGCATAGAACAGGATCTCTCAACCTTGGTACTATTGATATTTTGGGCTGGATAATTGTGAGAGGCTGTGCTGTGTGTGGTAGGATATTTACTAGCATTTGTGGGCTCTTTCCATTAGCTGACAGGAACACCGCTGCCCTCAGTTGAAACAAACAAACAAAAATACCCGTAGACATTGCCAAATGTCCCTGGGAGGCAAAATATCTCCTCATTGAGAACCACCAGTCTAGAATACAAAAATATTTTATTATTTAGATCCAAATAAGTCATCTGAATATTTTGTATATTAAAATCTACATTGAGTGTTTTCTATGTGCCAGGCATCATTTTTCTAAGTGCTTTGTAGGTGCTAATTCATTTAACTCCCCAAATAACCCCATAATGTGGTTATTGTGTAATGGGTACATTACATAGGAAAGAGGCATTAGAAACCCTACTAGTCTGATGGGATAAGCCCTAGTTCCTATCCACAATGCTTATTCACTTCCTCTTTGGCTCTGCTAGTGATTTCCAATTGCAAGTCCTTGATAAACTTTTTAATAATATGTGACAAAGTGAGAAAAGTAATTAAATGTATTTTTTTTCCTTAAAGAAAGAGACTTACATACTAGATTTATAGAAAAAGATATAATAGAATAAGTGAGTTGGCTGCTCATGGTTCTGGACCATTCATCCTTCCAGAACAATGCCCAGAGGAAGAAGTGTTCAGTTTCTGTTGGTCGGAGAACTTAACAACTGTCAGTCGCCCAGATATAGCTCTAAGATACTTTTTCCTCTCTGTGCAATTGTATGGTTTATTAAAAAGGAAAGTCGTCAAAGTGTCTACTTCTTCTCACCCATTGGGTTATCAAAGCTGGTGTTGTAAACACATCATTTGATAGGAAGAGAGGAGGAAGTCAAGTCTACTGACCAGACTTGAGGTATCAGATTATGTTAAATTTTCTTTGTGTGTGTTTTTTTTTAAATTTTGATTATGAAAATGTTAACTAGAAATGTAAAGAGAATAGTTGAATAAACCTTTTGCTTACCATTTATTATTAACATATAGTTTCATCTGTGTCTCCACTCAAACCAGAGTTTTTTTGAGGTAAACCTCGTATTATTTCACTTGTAGTATTTCATTATGTATCTCTAAATCTAAAGGATAAAAATTATTTTTTCAACTTAACTATAAAGCCATGATGACATCTAAATATTTAGAAAAACATTGATACCATTAAATATTTAGACAATAATTACATTACTCCAATTGTCATAAAATTATGACATCTAAATATTTAGAAAAAACTTGATATCACTAAGTATCTAGACAATAATCACATTACTCTGATTTTCATAAAATTATGACACATTATTTTTATAGTCCTTGAATTGAATCTAAATAAGATGTATGTGTTGTTGTTGGCTGATTTGCTTTTCAAATACCTTTCTTACAGTGATTTTTAATTTTTGTTTGAGGTAAAATCTGTATCTTACTAAGTCTCTTTTGGTTTATAGGTTCTCCTTCCATTTTTTACCTGCAATTTTTATTCTTTTGCTGAAGACAGTGGCCATTTGTCTTGTAGAATTTCCCATACTCTAATCTCTGATTTTCCTGTAAATTAGTATTTTGATGTACAGACTTGTTGCAGGTTTCTCTTAAAAATGTTGATTTATTTTTTGCAAGAATACCGTGCGTGTGGTGGTGTGTTCTTCCCTGGGAAGGCACGTAATTTCTGATTAGTGGCATTGATGATCACTTACCAGCTCAATCAATTCATGAAAAGTTACAAAACTGTTAATTTATCTCAAATTATGTTATTTCTTTTTCTTTTTAGCTGAAATGTCTATCAAAATGGACTTCCTTTCCTCAACTGTTTTGTTACCCTGAGGTACAGGTTATACTCTACTATCATTTTCAAAATAATCAGTTGGTTCCCTAGCATCTTCCAAAAGTATTCATTGAGCTGTGTAGTTTTGAAAGAGTTTTATTATAAATATAAATTATATAAGTACATATATTTGATATGCTTTACCTATTGTGGTTATTGCATGCATGTGCAAATGGTCCCAGTTTTCATCAGTGGGAGTCTCTTCAGTTTGACTTGGGAGTTCCTTGAGAATGGTCCTTATAAATTCTGATAGGTTCTTTGCTGTCCGGTTTGACAAACTGCTTTAGGTGGAGCAGTTTGGAGGTGGAGGTCACATTGTATATTTCCTGCCTGTATTAGTCTATTCTCACATTGCCGTAAAGAACTACCTGAGACTGGGTAATTTATGAAGAAAAGAAATTTAAGTGACTGACAGTTCCGTGGGCTTAACAGGACGCATGACTGGGAGGCCTCAGGACACTTACAATCATAGTGGAAGGTGAAAGGAAGCAAGTTCTTTCTTCACATGGCAGCAGGAGAAAGAGCAACGGGGAAAGTGCCACACACTTTTAAACCATCAGATTTCCTGAGAACTCACTCACTATCATGAGAACAGCATGGAGGAAAACTGCCCCAACAATCCAATCAACTCTCACCACGTTCCTCTCCCAGCATTGGGAATTGCAATTCAACATGAGATTTGGGTGGGGATATAGAGCCAAACCATGTCACTGGCCCAACCCTTAAATTAACCATCTCCTAGAGGATGCTTGGTTCTGTTAGGTGGAAAATGACTTTTAGATGCCATAATTTAGGTATTAGTGGTGTTTATTGTTACTGAGTTATTATTTTGGGGCTTTTCAATGTCATAAGTTAGAAGATATGTGCTACTTTAAAAGGTAAATACATCATGAGTTCATGTTAATGCTTCCTATTCAAATTTAGAACTTTCAGGTCTACAGAATTTTTACTTTAGTGATCTTACATTTGTATTTCCTTTAAACAGTACTGAAAATTCCAGCTCTCAGCAACGTTTAATTTTTCCCATAATGCTGTACAACTCTCATATTAATAATATTAGCATTATGCTAATAGCAATAATTATGAGCATAAATAATGCTTCTTAAAACCTATGTAAATTTTTTCCAGAGTTGTTTTTGTTTTTGTTTTTGTTTTCTGTTCTTAGGCTTTATTCCTGAAGGGCTATAGAGTCAAATTACTGTATTTTAACATTATTTGGAATAACTTTTCTTAGACGTTATGCCAAGAACTTTGAATTGCTTATTTTCTAAATTTTATCTTATAGTTAGGTAAAATATTTGTATCGTTTTGAGGCTGAATTTGCAAAACAAGTTATATTCAAAGGAGTTCAGCTTCAATCCTTGTCTACCATTTAATTCTCTCCCCTCTTAGCTAACCATTTAAAAAGTTATGATTGGCCGGGTGCAGTGGCTCATGCCTGTAATCCCAGCACTTTGGGAGGCCGAGGCTGATGTCAGGAGTTTGAGACCGGCCTGACCAACATGGAGAAACCCCATCTCTACTAAAAATACAAAATTAGTTGGTGTGGTGATGCATGCCTGTAATCCCAGCTACTCAGAAGGCTGAGTCAGGAGAATTGCTTGAACCTGGGAGGTGGAGGTTGCAGTGAGCCAAGATCATGCCATTGCACTCCAAAAAAAAAAAAATTATGATTTATCTGTCTTTACATTTTAATATCAGCAAACATATATATTTGTATCCCTTCACTTATGTAAATGGTAGCTATTATAAGTACTTTCTCCCATCTTTTTTCAATTAACAATATATCTTCAGAGCATCTCCATAGTAGTATATTAAAATATTCCCCATTCCTTTTTATGGCTACATAGTACTCCATTGCCTGGATGTATCATAGTTTACTCAATAAATTTTCCATTGATGAGAATTTGGGTTATTCCTAGTCTTTCCCCATTCCATATAATGTTGCAGCTAAAAGTCTTATAATACATGTTTTAATTTATTTTATTAGCATACTTTTGAACATATATCTTTTATTTTTGCCACTATATCTTTATTTATAAATATCACTTAACAATTTTTTAGTGAGGACCTAGGGAGGGCAAATTATTTTATTTTCTTGTTTGAAAATAAATATTTTTTATTTACTTTAAATGATAGTTTGGGCAAAAAGTTCCAAATTAATGATGATTTTCTTCCAGTACATTGAAGACAGTTTTTCATTAGCCTCTATTGTTGCTATTGAATAATTTGCTGTTAAAATACATAGCTATTCCTTTATAGGTAACCTCTCTTTACTTTCCGATTCCTTTAAGATATTCTTTTAGTTTCAGGTTTACTAGTTTCATTAAGGTTTGCCTGGCATGGATACATTTTTATTTACCTTGTTTGGGATTCATCGTGATACCTTAATCTGAAGAGTCTCATCTTTAGTCAGTTCTGGAAAAGTTCTTAGCCATATTCCCCCTATATTTCCTCCCTTCCACTCTACCTTCTTTATCCTCCCACCTTTTCCTCTTAGTGCTCCTATCAGGTGCATTTGCACTTTCTTACTCTGCTCTCCATGTTCCTTAATTTTCCTTTAATAAGTTTCAAAAATTTCTTGTCGTCTCTCTTTAGCAGGCTTAGCAATTTATGGCAATATGTATTCCTGTTTACATTTTTCAAAAAATGCATTCATGTTCTTGTTAAGGTTTTTTCATAGTGCCAAGTCATCGTGTGTGTAATAGGAGGTTCAATGGGACTTATGTTTGCCCTCAGATGGTCATGAAAGGGTAAAAATTGAGGATAAGGAGGCATCAAGTACCCCACATTCTAAAGACAGCCCCTAGCAATTGGTTTATTAAAGGATAGTCTCATGGACTCTGCTACATCTAGACATACCCAGGAGTTTCAGTATATCATCAGAATGTAAAGGGGAGAAGGAAATCACGGGGGCCATGAGTCACCAGTGTAGTAGAAGGCCCTTCCCTGCCCCTCAGAACCAGGGGACGGGGGAAGCAACCAAGTGTCATTGGCATCCCATTCCCCGGTTGGGTAGCAGACATGATGTATCTCTGTGCCTAGTTGAGCAGCAGGTGAATAGAATCTGAGGACCTGAGAATGATGGCAGAGTAGAGCAGCATGGGGACTTCAGGGAGGAGCTGGGAGCCCTCTCCACTATTTGGTGGGTCAAATTCACTTGTATCAAGTAGACCCTGTGAAAAGTATCCTTGACTGAATATTTTGCCATATGTCACCTACAAGTTCTGGTCATTGAGTGAGAAGATTGCAGTGGCCAGAGGCTGTGGACAGAAGCTGAGTGTTGCCACCAGCTCTTCTACAGAGGGAAGGAGCCCCAGAGGGTGCTCTGGAGAACTCACAAAGGTGTCCAGCTATGCTTTGCCTTTCTGTTCCTCTCCAGAATCCTTTGTTTCTTTTGCTTTGGTTTTGGTGTTACAGCCTTAGGATAGACTTCTTTTCTTTCTTTGTTTTTTTTTTTTTTTTTTTTTTTTACTGTGGGTTAATATATTTTGTTGTTTGTTGGTCTTTACTATAATGTATTCATTTTGTTTGCCCTATTAATCTCAATACTGACCTTTTAACCTCATTAGGCTGTATTTTGACATATGACTCCCTTGTGTTTTACCTAACCCTTCATAGTTCAATGAGAGTCTGCTCTGGTCCATCCCGCATTTGTGCCTGATTCCCTCCTCTGTACCAGGTGCCCTGTCAACACCATTTTTTTTCTGTGCTGACTTAGTCCTCTCTTGCAGCTGTGGCCACTGTTCGTCCTCCTGCTCTTCACGACCAGCTCTCACATGTGCTTTGTGTTCCAATGAAGGGGCCACTCAGACAATCAGGTAGGGAGAGATCGATTTTTCCATAGTGATTTATACTCTCTGATAACTGAGCTATCATCAGTGGCACTGCTGAGCATGCAAAAGAAAGTGGCACCTCTAGTCACAGGAGATCTCAGGCCTTGGGAGCATCCAAAAGTGGTGACAGGACCATCTGGATATCAACATGAAGGTCCAGCAACACCAGGGGTCTCTGGACAACATACATGAATTTAAAAGAAAGGAACATTCTATATTCATGGAAATCCTGCTCATTAGAACTGAGTTTTATAAAAGGTCACAGTGTGAAGCCAAAGAAATAACTTCAAACCTTGATATTATGCCCATGTTTTTTGTGCTTCTTTTTATAGACAGAGCTTGTTAGGCAGGAAAGATGATACGCTCTCCTCTACTTTGGTCTTACTGCACCGTAAAGTACAGATAAATGCTACCAACCATAATTACAACATGATGTAGCACAACAAATAGTTTGGAGCATTGGACTTAGCAGTCAGAAGGCTTGGGTTTGAGTCTTAAAAACATTGCTGTTTACTTGTATGACCTTGGGCAAGCTACTCATCATTTTTCAGCTTTAATTTCCTCACAATAATACCCATCTTACAGAGTTGTGGTAAGAATTAAAGGTGAATTATGTACAGAAACATTTGGCACCTGACCTATAGTATTTTATTAACCCACAAGGTTGGCTTCCCTTTACACTATGCTGAAAAAACCCACATTGAAAGGAACTTGGATTTGTATTTATCTTCTCTTTGCTTTTTTGCTTGATTCCATTAACCAGAGAGGAAGTCATACAAGTTAAATTGCTGGAGAAAGGTGTGATGGCTGAATTTAATAAATATCAAAAATATAAATTTAAACAGAAGTTGTAAGAATGAAATTTTCTGTGTAAACAGTGAATCATGGGAGTGGATGGACCCTTTCGTATTTTAACAGGGTTTCCAGGTCATGCACCCTCTTTTTATTGTCTTACCTTAGGCTGACCCCATTTGATGAGAGCACTAAGAACTGATGATTTCTTTATCCCTGGAGCAGTTGAAAACAGAGGAGGAAAGAGCAAATCTCTAGATTAGAATTTTTAAGTTTGGGACCATCAGCCAGTGGTTGTCTTCTTGGAGGGAGGAATAGGAAACATTGACTTCCCTTCTCCCTTGCTCATAAAACCCACCAGCTCAGAACCTTGGTAATCTCATTATTTTCTTTTGCTTTCTGCAGTCAAAATCTGAATGCAGCTTAGAGTGGAAATGGGGAAATAAAGAACATGGCTTTAGAGTAACACAGACCTGGACTTGGCCCTGGTAAATGGTCGGTGCCCCGTCACCCGTGTCCATTATTATTTTTACTCCCAATTCAGCTTTTGTACTTCAGATACATTGATCCTTAATATTCCCTTGAATGTTCTGTGTAGAGGAGCCTTTAAGTGATTAGTTTTGGGTTCTTAGCTTTTATATTCTGCATTTTGAATTCTGTCCATGTAGCCAACTTACCAGTGCTAATTGCAGTATTCTCTATATGGAAGACATTTCTTAGATACATAGCTTATTCCAAAGCAATCAAGGAAGATTGATAGGTCATTCCGGAATGGACTCCCTTCTACTTCCTAAATTTTGTTTTTCTCAACCTGTTCTATAATCTGTCACTTTAAAAACTGTTACTTTAGTAGCAGGGTTTTATGCAACAAATCCCCTTCCTCCCAGTATATGCCAAAATTTGGCCAGGAAATCTTATAGGAAGAGCTCAGAGGACTCTGATGCCTGGTTTAGAATATGTACAAATTAGTGTTTCTTTTCTTCTCATCTGTTGACAAGACTTTTGCTACCCTATAGCTAATGACTCCTTTAGGATTTTTTGCCAGCTTTGCGGTTGTTTCATTTTGGGATTTTCTTTGGCCTCAGCTTTTTTTCTTCCCTCTTCTTAACATGTTTTGCTCTAGTAGACACCCTCCTTTCCTGGCCTTATCTTAAGTCATTCTTCCTTTGGGATGAGATGTCATCACAAGTCCAATAATAAGTTTAAAGATGATGATAATAGTAATAGATAAGGTTTACTGGGCATTCACCATGTACTAGACACTACTGTAACCACTTAGTATATGAACACATTTAAGCCTCACAACTGCCCTATGAAATAGCTACAACTTGTATCTCCGTTTTACAGGTGGGGAAACTGCTGCAAGAGTCCTCTGTCCCGGGCAGCACAGCAGCAGTGAGCAGACAGCAGTGAGCTTGGGTTCAAATGTACTTTAACTTTGAGGAACTGACTGTGAAAGATTTTCTCTGTAGGCACCTCTGGGCTCTGGACACTGATGTCCGGGATTCTGTCTTGGATGGTCCTGAATAAGGTGCCGGTATCATCAGCAAGGGCACAACAGAATAACATTGCCTATGAAATTAACAAAATGCTGGAATAATGCGTAGTTTCTATGGCTTTCTTTAGAAGCAAGTTGGCCAGACAACTTTTATAATCTTACCTTTGTACTTAAGAAAAAAAAATACTATGAAGGAATTTTTTTAGGAAGCTAAAATAGGTCACCTTCCCACTCTTCGTACTGAGAAAGGCATTTTTAGAACTTGCTTTCCAAACAAAGCAAGTTGAGCTGAAGAAGTCACTTTTATTTGAAAATCAGGTAAGGGTCAACAACATTTATGCTTACAAATAACAGTAATTCTCTGGGAAAGTACCTTCATATGCCAATGAATTGATTGAGTAAAAAAAAAAAATTAGGCAAAATTCAGTTCAACAACAGGTAATTTTGAAAATAGTCGATTTAGAAATTACCCACCAAGTAGGAGTTAGAAGTCTATGATTATTTTTTGGTTTATTCTAAAAGTGACTTGGGTAGGCACAGCCCGTGTAGGGAAAGGGGACTGTGATATGAAACATGCTGCTGCTAACCAAACAATGAAATGAAGAGAACAATAAACAAAGGAAACCTTCCCAAAGGCTCTCTTCATTTACATTCCGAGATTACTGGCCTCATCTCTCTGCTGAAATAGCCTTGCTTCACCGGCCGTCCAAAAGCATAATCAGGTGCTACTGGGAGCTTTTGCTCCAACAAACTGCATGGTGAATATCTGAATGCTGCCAAGACTATAGGTGCCTGTTTCAAGTTGTCATAGAATATGCTATAACATGTCATAAATAAGGGAGGTGTATTTATAAATCTGACATTAAAAATGTGTTTCTAAAATATCTCACATGTTCCTTGGCCATGTCAGCATAGAAATAATGTTTAGTATTTGTTTATTTTACTGGACCACCCTATGAACCTGGGGGAAACATGTTAGAAAAAAATTATAGCTACGCCAACTATTCTGGGAGATACACGAGCCCTCCATGTTTATCAGGTTGAGGGCACTGTATTTTGATGTCAATAAGCAATTTTTCCAGCCCGGTCTCCTGCCCGACCCTTTTAATCCATCAATATATTATTAGAGATAAAGTTGGTGGATGCCTGCTGCAGTTAGAAGATAAATGACATCTCTGAAGTCAGGCATTAAAGACTAGATTAAGGCCTTGTGACACCGTTTTCAGTGCTCATCTGTGCACTTCTGTTCAACCTATCACACTGAGTGACAAGAAAGAAAAATAATGAACTGGGCCAGGGGAAGAAGAAGGAAAAAAAAAAGGCAGAAAAAGAGAGAGATTTTTTTTCCCCTAACACACAAACTACATCAGTTCACACTCAGGATTAGACTGCATTTAAAGAAAGGAAAAAAGAATAGAAAATGGGGAATTGGGAAGGACAGGGAAGGGACTGTTCTATAAAGATGAAAATGGGTAGACAAAAGGGACATGAAAGCATAGAATTCCATTTCTGCCTGGTCCATGTTGCCTTTGGTACCCCTGCCTGCCTCCCAGCCTCTCCCATACAGACATCTCCCAGTTGGCTTCCAGTTGCTTTCGGAATCTGCTCCATTCCTGGGTTGGGAGTGATGACATAAATCTTGTTAAGAGGCAGCACTCGGTCCTCAATCTTGGTGAATCGTGTTCTTCCCTGCTCACCAAAGGATTTCCTTCATGCTGCTATCGTTAGTCTGGTTGGAAGTATTAAAGATTTTTGTAACTCTGGCTTCTGATAGTGATTTGAATATGGCTACTGAATTGACAAGTACAAATGTTGAATTTTCTCCAATTGTGTGGAAAACAGGAGCCATAAATGAATTGCATGGGGGAAGTGAAAGGAAAGAGAGATGCTGGGGAGGTGAGAGGGAATTAACTAGCGGAAAGCACCCAGGTTTGTGGGGAGGAGGCTTGGGCCAATTAATTCCAAGTTCTCTTTCTCAATCATTTATGAGGGATCAAACCACATCTCCTCTCCGTATAATATGCTGTCTTTGTGAGTTTAGACCTCTTTTGCTTCCAGTACATCAACAGTCCTTATTAGAATGCAAGTTCATAAGACATTTATGTGCATTGGTGGTCTTCCTGGCACTTTTCACAGTGGAACACAAAGGAGGTCTTCCACTGATAATTGGTAACTGATTAATAACTCTTGTGGCCCCAACCTCTTTTCTGTGCTCCTGTTCAGTGTATCATATAAATTCTTCTGCTGTTGTAAACATCCCCCATCTCTGATCTAACACCTAGCTGTATGGTAAGCCTTCCCTGCTGTTCATGTCGCCATCCACTGTCTATAGGTTCAGTCTGTTTCCAATTCCTGGCTTCTTTTTTCTTTCTTTCTTTCTTGCATACCCCTTATTTCTTCATCCCCTTTTCTTCAGCCCAGTTCAAGGCCTCATTGTTGCAGGCTTTATCCCCAAATTCATTTTCTGTCCTTAAAATCCATTATGCCAACCATACCAAGATTGATCCTCCTCAAACTCTTCTTCCACTGTGACATTCCCTGTTTAGAATATCCTACCATGTATAAAACAAAGTTCAAAATCTTTATTATGTCATTAAGATTCTGCAGATTCTGATCCAACTGCTTTTTCTGTATCATCTTTTTCTTTTCCTCCTCTAGAAGCTAGCCTTCAGCAAAGTCATTCATATGCTTCAGACATGGTTATCATTACTGATCTCTGCTGTTGCTCTTCCTCGTTTTGAAATTTCCTGGACACCTTTACTTGTCTGAACACTGTACCCTCCCTGGCTCACTCTTCTTTTCCACGTGGCTGTCTCTGTTGTCCCTCAGTGGGAACTTAGCTTGGCTCAGAAAGTCAACTGATTAGAAGGCTTGGTAATCATAGAAAATGTGTAGGCTACTAGGTTTCAAGGAATCTAACCAGAGAATTGGCATATCCTTAAAATTATCTTTCTTGTGCCTCTGCTTCTTTGCAGATGTTGGGTTCCTTCTTTCCAACAATCTTAGTCTGTTTGGGCTGCTATAACAAAGTATCATAGGTAGGGTACCTTACAAACAACAGCAATTTACTACTCGTAGTCCTGGAGGCTGTCAAGTTCAAGATCAAGACTCTAGCAGATTCCAAGTCTGAGGAGGGCCCTCTTCTTGGTTCATAAATGGTGCCTTTTTGCTGTGTCCTCATGTGGTAGAAGGGGTTCTCTGGGGCTTCTTTTAAAGGGGTACTAATCCTGTTTATGAGGGCTCTACCCTCATGACCTAGTCACCTCCCCAAAAGCCCCGGTCACCTTGGGAATTAAGATTTCAGCATGCACATTTTGGGGGAACACACAAGCGTTCAGACCACAGCAGCAGCCGATGGCAGGATTTTTCCACATCAAAGGCAGAATTGTGAGATGGCCAAGCACACTGCTGATGGCTCTAGTCTCATATTTTCCCCACCAGAGACAAACTGATACTTGGGCTCTCTGACCCCAAAGGGAAAAGTCCTGAGCAAGAAGATATTTGATTAATCTAGTGGTTATCAGATGTCTATTCCTGAGCCAATAAAGTGAGGCCAGATGGAGGGTACAGAGGCATCAAAAGTACTAGGGTTGGCCAAGTCCGAGCACATGCCCTCCACCTTGGCCAGGGAGGCAGATTGTGAAGGTGGCCGTGATCTTTCCCTCCTCCTTGTGACTGTGTAGCTCCTTCCATCAAGAGCTGGAGTCTACTTCCCCACCACCTGAATTTAGGTTGGACTTAGTCCTTGATTGGGTGTCAAAAGAATGCAGCTTAAGTGATGTGGTGCCAGTTCCAAGCCTTGGCCTCAAATGGTCATGCACACTTCCACTCTCTCAGAGACCTGCCACCACCATGTGAACAAGTCTGGGCTAGCCTGTGTGATAATGAGAGATATATGGCTCTGTTATCCTTGTTACCCCAACTGAAAACCAACAAATCACAAGAAACAGAGCTGCCTAGTGGGTCATCAGTGACATCAGTATATTCAGCTGAGATCCGAAGAACCACGTAGATAAGTCCAGACCAAAAAGCTAACTCATAAGCACATAAATGGTTGTTGCTTTAAGCTTCTAACTTTTGGGTGTTTTGTTAAACAACAAATCTAATTGACACAAAGGTGGAATCTGTATGACAGCTACTCCCCTGGTAGCCATATAGTTCAGAGTAGAATATTTTCCAGAAGTGGGAAGACTGTGTTCTGGGCAGACAAAGCCATGGATGTCAGGTACAGCCACTTCCAGGCCCTTAACACAAGACTACTGAATTCTTTTTTATTTCTGAGTAGACAGTGAACCCCCGAGGGCAGTGGCTGGTCTGGTTCATTTGGCTGGTCTGGTGCATTTCACCTAGTGATTAGCAGAGGCTCTCATACACATCAGGCACTTGGGGAATCTTAGATGAGTGACTAGATGGGACATTATTCCATCATCATTCTCATTTGTAGGTATATTAGACTTAAACATTTTATCGCTGATAATATTATTTTTTGGGAAAATATCTTTCATATGTTACACAAAAATGCAAACCTGGTGCCAAACCCCAGTGATAGGCTTGATAAAATTCAAGACTAAACCATTTCATAGAAAGGACATATTCCTAGCAGTGCTCACAGAGCAGCTTTTTTTTCATGCTCTCTGAAGAAACTGAGCCATTTCTTTGTCTATGAAAGATGAAACATCCACAGCTGCCATTTGTTGAGTATCCACTATTAGCCAGGCACTGGTGCTTCTCATTTGTAAACATATCTCATTTAATTCAGTCCTCCAAGTGGCCCCATGAAGTAATCGTTCTCATTTTACAGAGGAGGAAATTGAAACTCAGGGAAGTTGAATGTAATTGCTCAAGTTCATACATCTAGTAAGCATCCAAGCAGTGATTTGAACACGGGGCTTTCTTGCTCTACAGACCTTTTGTATTTGGATAGTGCTGCTGGAGAATGGGAATGACTTCCAAGTTGAGACAAAACATCTCTAGTTTGGACTAATTTTTACTCTTGGGACTATGTATTCACTAATTTCTTCACCCAGTGTTTCTACTTTTCTTTTACCTTTAAGATGTGTCTTAGATGT
Organism: Saimiri boliviensis; assembly: GCF_048565385.1. Classification (NCBI taxonomy): domain Eukaryota; kingdom Metazoa; phylum Chordata; class Mammalia; order Primates; family Cebidae; genus Saimiri; species Saimiri boliviensis. The sequence continues at coordinate 52,468,643 of NC_133457.1, read as the reverse complement.
AATTATTTGATTTAGCTTACCATAGTCATTATAGCCCAGGGACAGTTGACCATTTAGTCATGTCCGGCCACGGCTTGGCTATGGACTGTAAATAAAAGTTATAATTACTAAAATGCTTGGGGAGTTAAATCTAAAGATATCTGAATATATACTAAAGCTTCAGTGAACACCTTTCAGCATGTTGGGAACGCAAGCTGTGCAAGTTCAGGAGGTATAAGACATGACCTCTGCCTTTATGGACCTTACAGTCTGCTGGTAAAGAGATATGTGCCCAATAGTTTCCCAGTGAAGGGGTATGTATTAAGTGCTAGGGCACAAACCATCACAAGAGGGTCACAGAAGAGGGAGAGACAACTTCCGTTGTTAAGAACCAGGGCATGTTTACAGGAGAGATGGGACTGTGAGTTAAATATTGGAGGACAAATGAGAATTAGAAAGACAGAGCTGGTGTGACATTCCAGTTTAGTGTCCCTTTTCAAAAATCCTTAGTATAAGCTGAGTGCAATGATGCCCACCTGTAGTTGCAGTGACTCGGGAAGCTGAGGAGGGATGATAGCTTGAATCCAGGAGTTTGATGCCAGCCTGGGCAACATAGCAAGACTCCATCTCTCTTAAAAAAAAAAAAGCTTAGTATATCCCCAAGCCAGAGAGAAAGAAAACAGCATTGTCTCCATCTTCATTACCTTCAAGCACTGTGTGAGGAGGCTCACAGTGATGGAATAAGAGAGTAATTATAGGTTCAAGGGAGAGAAGATGGGAGATTCTCTGAAATGTGGGGAGTATCTGGGTCTCTGTGGATAGTTTAGACTGATTTTCCATGAAGACAGACAGTTTCAAGGTATGTTTTTGATTATGAAGAAGATAGTTTCAATTCTGGAAGTATAAAATTATGAGATCTACAGGGAGAATCAACAAGTTACGTGAGGTAAAATGCACAATGTAATGAAAGCAAGTTCCAAGGAAGTAGATTTCAGTAGACACAGAAAACAATTTAAAATCTTCTATAAGAAAGTACTGCCAGGTGTGGTGGCTCACGCCTGTAATCTCAGGACTTTGGGAGGCCAAGGCTGGAAGATTTTGCTTGAGGCCAGGAGTTCAAGATCAGCCTGGGCAACATAGTGAGACCCAGTCTCTACAAAAATTAGAAAAAATTAGCTGGGTGTGACAGCATGTGCCTGTAGTCCCAGCTCCTCCGGGGGCTGAATAGGGAGGCTTGCGTGAGCCCAGGAGTTTGAGGCTGCAGTGAGCTGTGATTATGTCACTGTATTCCAGTCTGGCCAGCAGAGTGAGACCTGCCTTAAAAAAAAAATTAAAAAAAAATGAAAGTACGAAAACAACAACAACACATACATACAACTGAATGTTTCTCCATCTCTGTTAAATTTAAAGTTAATAAGTTTATCGTTGCTTTACTTACTTCCAGAGGTTCAAAATTTTCCTAAACAATCAGCAATTTTATTTCAAAAACAAGTCAAACAGATTTAAAATAAAACCAAAACAGTATGTGATTGTAGTGAATTGAGTAGTGTCTCCCAAAAAACTCATATTTACCCACAATCTCAAAAGGGGATCTCATTTGGAATAAAGGTCATTGCATATATAATTAAGGTATGAATAGTGATAAGATCATATTGGATTAGGGTGGGGCCTAGATCTGATACCTGGGGTCCTTATAAGAAGAGGAAAGAACACAGATAGGAGAGAAGGCTGTGTGAAGAGAGTCAGAGCCTGAAGTGAGGCTGTTGCAAGCCAAGGAAGACCAGAAGCCACCAGAAGCTGGGAGAGGCAAGGAAGGATTCTCACCCACAGCCTTGGAAGGGAATGTACCCCTGCTGTTACCATGAGTTTGGACATCTGGCTTCCAGAATGGTGAGAAAATAAATTTCTTTTGTTTTAAGCCATCTGATTTGTGGTAATTTGTTACAGCAGCCCTAGGAAATGAATACACTGATTAAAGCATTGAATTTCAGAGAAGAAAGGGGTCTGGAATAAGCAGGACTTCCTAGAAGAGGTCAGGCTGGAAACAGAAGACTTTAGGGAAGTAAAGAGAAGAAGCGGATGTTCTTTTGTAGTAGCAAAAGTGTTGCCGTGGGAATGAACAAGAAAGGGCAGACTTCTGCATGGAGAACTTGCCTTGATTTGTACCTGGCAGGCAACTCCCGAATTTCCTTTCTCTTGACATGGATGCATCACTAGAAATAGTCTCATATTTAAAAATAACAATAAGGGGAAGATTTTTGATTCCGGTATAGACCAAAGAAAATTAAGAGGAAGTCAGTGAGGAAGATCATAAGTGAAGTGGAGGCTTTCCTAAAAGGGGTCCAATATAAGCAAAGCTGTCAAAGCAGATGTTGTTATATATGTTTGAAAAATATTTCCTGATATTATGTATCAGAATATGTATAAACAAACTAGCTAATTAACTTACAAACCAAAAGCAGGGAGTAGTGAGAAACAGAGAAAAAATGGATTCAGCATGTGCACATTTCTGGTTGGGTAGGAAAGGCAAGGAAGTAGGGAAGACAGATTAAATTAAATTAAGTTTTAATTATTAAAACTACTGTGAGCACTACTGTTCCCTGCTCCAAACACCAGATGGTGTCATCAGTTTATCATAGCTGGGTTGCAGTTCAGAATAGCCAGGAAGAGGACAGTGGAAGTGAGTATGTGCTTTCAGAAGCTGGAGAGTTATGGATTATTTGCAGGCTATGTATGTCTTAGGTAGGGGTCTGTAAAATACAGATGTTCCTTAAAATATCTGGCCTCCAATTTTAAAATAATTAAAAATGGTCGTGGATTTTCCAACTGGCTGATGAACAGGAAAAAATAATAAGAAAAGATAAAGAAGGTTTAATACATTTATAATTTAACATGTGTATTGTTCTACATTGTTAGTCATAAAGAATTTTCAGGCTGGAAAATCCTCAGTTTTTGTGTGTGTGTGTGTGTGTGTCTAATTTTCTGAATATAGTCTTAGGTCCTGAGATAGATAATCAATCTCTCTCTCTTTTTGCTCTTCGATTGCTTTTTTTATTGTAAGTAAAGATTTGCCTTGCTTTAAAGGAACTGTGTTTTGGTTATGGTTTATTACAAGAAAGTCAAAGTCCTCATAATAATAAGAGGACTAATGAAAAGATGGTGAATTTTAATGTCTATTTATATATTTTAGTTAAAATGTAGGCCTTTATGTGTATTAAAAAACAAAAAATTTTTTATTTCTATTTTTGTACTTTAAGTTCTGGCATACATGTGCAGAACATGCAAGTTTGTTACATAGGTATACATGGAGATAATCTTGAAACCCAAAGACTATGTTATTCATTTCAACCATTGAGCAGGCACAGAATACAGGTGCTTAATCAGTGTCTGGAGAATAAATTAATTAATGGATCCTATAGAACAGGTGAATGAAATTGGGAGTACGGTCAAATATGCTGTTCCCAGTTGTGGGCATGGCCAAAATAATTTTTCTGAAGAAGTGGAATATAGGAGAATATGGCAGGAATTGAATGAGATATAAAAGTCTTGTGTCTCCTTCCTGCTAGAAGGACAACTGTAAAGAAGATAATGGGGGCTGATACGGTTTGGCTGTGTCCCCATCCAAATCTTGTTTTGAATGTGTAGTTCTCATAATCCCCATGTATCCTGGGAGGGACCCTGTAGAAGGTAATTTAATCATGGGGGCATTTACCCTCATGATGTTTTCATGGTAGTGAGTGAGTTCATAAGACCTGATGGTTTTATAAGAGGCTTTCCCCCCTTTTGCTTGGCACTTCTCCTTCCTGCTGCCATGTAAATAAGGATGAATTTGCTTTCCCTTCTGCTGTGATTGTAAGTTTCCTGAGTCCTCTCCAGGCATGCTGAACTGTGAGTCAATTAAACCTCTTTCCTTTATAAATTACCCAGTCTTAGGTATATCCTTATAGCAGCATGGGAATGAACTAATGCAGTAACTTAGTACCAGGAGAATGGTGCTGCTGTAAAGATACGCAAAACTGTGGAAGTGACTTTGGAACTGGGTAACAGGCAGAGGTTGGAATAGTTTGAAGGGCTCAGAAAAACACAGGAAAATGTGTGAAACTTTGGAACTTCCTAGAGACTTGGAGGGCTTAGAAGACAGAAAGATGTGTGAAAGTTTGGAACTTCCCAGAGACTTGTTGAATGGCTTTGCCCAAAATGCTGATAGTGATATGGACAATAAAGTCCAGGCTGAGGTGGTCTCAGATGGAGATGAGGAATTTCTTGAGAAGTGGAGCAAAGGTGGACCTTGCTACACTTTGGCAAAGAGACTGGTGGCATTTTGACCCTGCCCTAGAGATCTGTGGAAATTTTAACTTGAGAAAGAATGATTCAGGCAATCTGGCAGAAGAAATTCCCAAGCAGCAAAACAATCAAGAGGTGACAGAGCATGATAGTTCAGAAAATTTGCAGTCTGACAATGCAATATGAAAGAAAAACCAATTTTTTGAGGAGAAATTCAAGCTGGCTGCAGAAATTTGCATAATTAATGAGAAGCCAAATGTTAATTACCAGGAAAATAAGAAAAATGTCTCCAGGGCATGTCAGAAATCTTCAGAGCAGCTCCTCCCATCACAGGCCCAGGTCAGGATTAAAATGGCTTCCTGGGCTGGAACCAGGGTGTCCCTGTTGTGTGGTCTTGGAACTGCATCCCAGCCACTCCAGCCATAGCTAAAAGGGGCCGAGGTACAGCTCAGGATGCTGCTTCAGAGGGTGCAAGCACCTGACCTTGGCAGCTTCCACATGGTGTTGGTCCTGTAGGTGTGCAAAAGACAAAAACTGAGGTTCAGGAACCTCTGCCTAGATTTCCGAGGATGTATTGAAACACCTTGATGTCAAGGCAGAAGTTTGCTGCAGGGATGGGGCCCTCCTGGAGAACCTCTGCTAGGGCAATGTGGAAGGGAAATGTAGGGTTGGTGCCCCCTCACAAAGCCCCCACTGGGGCACTGCCTAGTGGAGCTGTGAGAAGAGGGCCGCTGTCCTCCAGACCCCAGAATGGTAGATCCACTGACAGCTTGTACCATGTACCTGGAAAAGCTGCAGACACTCAACACCAGCCCATGAAAGCAGCTGGGAGGGGGGCTGTACCCTGCAAAGTCATAGGGGAAGAGCTTTCCAAGGCCATGGGAGCCCACTTCTTGCATCAGCATGTTGGATGTGAGACATGGAGTCAAAGGAGATCATTTTGGAACTTCAAATTTTAATGACTGCTCTATTAGATTTCAGACTTGCATGGGGCCTGTAGCCCCTTTGTTTTGATCAATTTATCCCATTTGGAATGAGTGTATTTACCCACTGCCTGTCTCTTCCCTTGTATCTAAGAAGTAACGAACTTGTTTTTGATTTTACAAGTTCATAGGTGGAGGGAACTTGTCTCAGATGGTACTTTTAACTTGGACTTTTGAGTTAATGCTGGAATAAGTTAAGACTTTGGGGGACTACTGGGAGGGCATGTTTGTGTTTTGAAATGTAAAGTATATGAGATTTGGGAGGGGCTGGGCGGAATGATCTGGTTTGGCCATGTTCCCACCCAAATCTCATCTTGAATGGTAATTTCCCTGATTCCCACTGGGAGGGACCCAGTGGGAGGTAATTTAATCATGGGAGCATTTACCCTCATGCTGTTCTCATGATAGTGAGTTCTTATGAGATCTGGTGACTTTATAAGGGTCTTTTCTCCCTTTTGTTTGGCACTTCTACTTCCTGCTCTCATGTGAAGAAGGACATAATTGCTTCCCCTTCTCCCACGGTTGTAAGTTTCCTGAGGCCTCTCCAACCACACCAAACTGCGAGACAATTAAACTTCTTTCCTTTATAAATTACTCAGTCTCATACCCAGAATGTCTTTATTAGCAGTGTGAGAACAGACTAACACAAGGGTCTTGGCTGTAACATTTGAACTTTATACCCACAAATCAGGATTTGACTCTTCGGGGCTCCCTATGGATGACCCTTCCTAACAGTCTCAAACAACCATATTATTGTTGCTGTCTCATTAGCAGAAATCCTTGAGCTTCTAGGATTAGTTCCTAGGATTTAAGCTTTATCATACCTCACATACCATGGGACTGTCATCTGGCTTTTGGGAGTGTTCATTCCTAATGAATGCTTATTGTCTTTGCCTGGCCTGAAACAGCCACTTCTTAATTTGCAGAGACACATCTGAACTGGGGGTGTACCTTGCTTTCTATAGTCTAAGGGAAATTCTCAATATTTCTATGAAAAGAGAGGACTTGGGGATGGGAAGAGGAGCCTATGAAGCTTTTTGTGATTCCTATGAAGCTTTATAGTCCTGTGCAGGATTAGTACCTATGGCCACCACTCTGATGTGCTGGACCAAGAATTATCGAAGACCTCAAAGTGGAGAGGATGGGTCTTGGTGTGGCCCATCATTTAGAGCAAAAGAAATGAAATTAAAATTTGGTGCTGGCAGTGATTATATCAGTCAAACCCAGTCCAATACGTTATGTGCCATAGCCACCATTACCCTCTAAGAAGGTGCTGATGTGTGTCCCATTGTCCCAGCCATACATGGATATATTGGCTCAATGTGGCTACACCAAAAAAAGAACATTAACCTATTATACCTCCTACCACTAGGTGGAAACCTGGGGGAATAGTAGGGTTGGTGCCCCCTCACAAAGTCTCAATATAGTGCTTATGCAAAAGATGGTAGTTGCAGTAAATGGAGTCCTACGCCATCCATTATACCATCCAAAATTCTTCAGTGCTTCCCGCCAGAGTTTCAACTATTTTATCTCATGTGTTCATGCTTCAGATATTCTGATTATCTTATTCTGGGAGAAGTGAGTTCTCAGTTGTCCATGAAGTCCTGCAGACTTTTCATAAATGGAACTTGTCATTGATCATGACCCTTATCCTAGATAACCTGAGTCATCAGGACCTATGCAGTGGAGAGGCTAAATTAGGGCAGGACCATGCTCAGCAGGGAAGAAATGTGGTCCCTCAGCACAAGCCATGTCCTCAATAGAGGTAATTTTAACAATTGAGATCAAGATTCCAGCAATAGAGACAGCCTCTGTGAGTCAGTGAAGAATAGGAGAGAACTTTGTAAGAGGCAAATGGGAACAAACCTAACCAATCCTTTCACAGGCAAAGACCTTTTTCTAGGGGTAGTATATTTGGTTTAATCCCTTAACTCTGCCAGTTCCAAGAACTAGGTGAAATTAGAAACCTCTTCTGCATAATAGGCATAATGCTTTGCAAATTTGTTGTGATGATTAGAGAAAGTAACGTATTTTCACACTTTGGAAATGATAGGTTATTGTCAAATATTACATCCCTTACTTTTCCCCATTTTCCTTCCCCAAATGGAACCCAATTAATTAAAAAGTATATTGAGTCATCACTAGACTAATACTTTCCAGAGTTTGGGATATGTAAAATAAACATCTCTACTGTGAAATCAGAAAGAAAGGAATTCAGATGCTTTCCTTTTTGTAAAATCAGAAGCAGGATTAGGCCTCTACAGGGAAGACAAAGCCAGAAACAGCCATTCCATTTCCCTGGGTAAGGGAAGGCAGCCAGGCCCAACGCACTGTCTGAGGCAGGGGCCTCCCTTTTACCCCCTGCATCTCCTGAAGGCCACTGGAACCAGTGACTCTATTGTTATGCATCTTAGTTTTTTCATCCGTATGACTGAGAACTCAATTATGTTGACCTTTTAGGCAGGAATACTAAATAATTTTTATAAAGATCTATGAAATCAACTAAGGTATCTCTGAAAGCCACACTCTATGTTTCACAGCTCTGCAGTGCAGTTGTGCCCGTATGTGTGCCCTCCACATGATTTCTGGTCATCTGTGAGCTTGATTTCTCTTGTCTTGCCGTGATGAGTTACATCAAACATACCTGCAGATTTCCTAACTGACATAGAGTCTCCTTTTCCTTCCATCGCCTTCATCATCACTGTCCCCTTTTGAAGATTCTTTTTTCAACTCTCTCTTTTTCAAAAGATTACTTTGTCACAATTATTCGGGAAAGGGTTTTGCGCCTGTAGGAAATATTAATAGACTATTATGAGGTCCTACAACTAATTTTTCCACACATATCATCTGTCTTTGCATGGTTATTAAACTTCAACAATATTTCATGCAATGCTTCCCTGCTAAATTAATTTAGTTCCTTCTTTTCTGGCTTCTTCTTTTCTGTCCACAAGCTTTAAAATTAAATTGAATCTTCATAATTATAGCTTTTTGTTGTTCTCCTTCATATCTTTTTCTTTTTTTCAATTTCTCTATCAAAGGAGCAATAAAGACATAAAGAAGCAAAATTATAATTCTAAAAGACCCAAATAGTCTGGAGTTTGATGGTTTTGAGGCTGGATATCTTTTAAGTAGGAGGAGAGAGGGTAAAGAAATTCAGACCTGGAATGTAGATAAATTGGCACTGATTTATCCTGGGGCATTGGAAACAAATGAGAATTGTTCTCTCATGAAATGTTTGTGGTTGTTACAGTGTTATTATTTGTGTCCAGTGATACTCTCCTTTTTAAAAAAATAAATATTCTGTCTCTATATATCCACATGGACAAATGAACAAATATATTTTCTGTTCTTGTTAAAATTTCCCAAAGTCTCACGTGGTTATTAAATCTCTCTTAAAAATCCCTTTCTTAGGCACTAAGGAATCTTCATTCTTACATTACATATCTTGAAACTGGGAGATGAAGAGCTAAAACAACATTCATGCTTGGGGTTGACATGGCCAGGGTACCAACCCAGGGGTTTGTAGGAATTGGGACCAGGAAGGGGGCTCTGATATGAGGTCCTGAGAGTCAGAGGTAAGAGTCGGTTAACATCCATTGGAGAGAGCAGAGGCTCAAACACAAACATGGGAAGTGTAGGTAGAAGAGACACTTCAGTATCCTTCCACTCCCTTTCACCTTGCTTCTGGCCCTTGGTCCACTGTTTACTAGCTCCACCGTAGGAGAAAAGAAATTGCCAACTGGATAGGTCATACAGGTCTTCCTCACGTTAGTTTCTCATGGCCTCTCTTCCTTTCCTCGTGTTGCCAGCCACCATCTTCTGCCACCAGCTTAAACTGTCTGAAGCTCAACTTCAATCATATTTATGATAGCTAATACTTATAAAGCTCTTCTTCCATATACTGTTTTAAGCTCTTTATAAGATATATAAATGAATTTAGTCTGTGTAATTTTAAGAGGTAGGTACCATTATTATCCCCATATTACACATGCCATCACTGAGACCCAGAGATGAGACCTGTCTCAGGTCACAGAGAAGTGAAGGGAAGAGAGAGACTGAACCCCAGGTAGTGGACTCCATAGCCTACACTTTAAGTGGCCGGGCCAGGCTCTGGGGCTTCTTGTGTCATCTACCAGTTGAAAAACATACCTGGCTCACTATCCATATCACAAGTAAATCGAGACATTCACTTGTGAGTTGGCTGCAATTTCCAGTCCTTCATCCCACTGCCTATAATGATCAGCCACTCACCAGGCAAACAGAATTACTTAACAAGCTTTAATGTATCCCTTGGCTTCCTGCCTCTTTACCTTTGCTTTTTTTCCCGTCCGCATGGAAGGTCTCTTTCTTACAACTTCAAATCTACCTACCCGTATTCAATGACCAGTTGAAATGCCACTTTCTCTATAAACGCTTCCTTGATTCCTGAGTTGAAAAGTTGCTCTCCCTGCTCTGAACTCTCATACTTTTGTTTATTTATTCATTTGTTTTTTGAGACAGGGTCTCCTCTGTCACCCAGGCTGGAGTGCAGTGGTGTGATCTTGGCTTACTATAGCCTGAACTTCCTAGGTTCAAGAGATCCTCCCACCTCAGCCTCCCAAGTAGCTGGAACTACAGGCATGTACCACCACGTCCAGCTACATTTTGTATTTTCATAGAGATGGGATTTTGCCGTGTTGCCCAGGCTATTCTTGATCTCTTGAATTCAAACCATCTTCCTGCTTTGGCCTCCCAAAGTGCTGGGATTATAAGTATAATACGACTGTGCTGGCTCTCATGATAATTTTATATTTGCAAGGGTTCTTGACCTTTTTATATACAAAGACTTGTGGTACCTTATCGTATAACTAAGGTAAACGTACTTTATTTCCATTTTGATTGGTAAGCTTTGTGAGGCCCTCTCCTCTGCTGTACCTCCTTTGCCTATGAAGCTTCCTTAACTGCCCATCACTCCGATTCTTCCCCTGACTAACACTCTGGCTAGGACACATGACACACTGAGCACTCATGGATAAAAAACAGAGTGGCCAGATGTCCTGGCTTACCAAGGATTGTGCTGTTTTACATCTGTGGGTTGGGTGTTATTATCAATAGTGGCCTCCTCACTTTCAAAATGTCACAGTGTAGAAGATAAATTATTACCTAGCTAAAAGGTCTAGGCAGGGCAGTGTGGCATTGTGGTTAAGACCTGGGACTCTAGGATCAGGCATCATGGGTTAGAAACCCAGCTCTGCCACTTGCTGGCCATGTGGCCCTGAGCAAGTATACCTGGAAATCCTCTTCTGTGAAGCAGGCCTAACAGCAGTCCCCGACTCATCCTCAGGTACCTAGGAGGACCAGATGAGTCAGTCTTGTAGACTTGCCTGGTGCAGTAGCAGTGCTCACCAACAGGAGGCCATGCTGTTGGGTATCCATTGGTCTAGCTGTACTTTTACCAGGTGTTAGTTGTCTTGGTTTATAAATCTGTTTTATAATAGCTGTGCTTAATAATATAACCATGAAATGGAATTAAACATTACCTAAACTGATGATAAGTGTGACGAGAGGAATTGTTGCTTCTTTGAACATTAAATTGAATGCTTTGGATTTGATAAAGGTGAGTCACTAAAAAATAGCTGTTGGATTACATGTGGGCAAACTCACTGTAAAAGATTGGGAAACATAAACATCTACAAAGTTTCTGCACTTAGATGTCTTAAAAATGACTTTCAGTTATTGCTGTAACTGATAGAAGCTGAAACTAGAAGTTGTGAGTGTTTGTACAGAAAAGGGAAGGCAGAACTCCTTTAGTGCATGCACATTGAAAGAAAATATTCTGACCCACCAGCAAAATAATACTGAATAAATGCACAGTTGTATGTTTTAGTTGAAATAAAACATGTGAGATCTATTTACATAACTTTTTAAAAAGCCTCACAGGTTTAGGGGACTTTTTTTCAGCAACTGCTATCTCCCGTGTGGAGCATTGTAGATAAGAGGACAAATCTGAACACTTTTTGAACTAATGAGTAAGCAAATGTGTGAGACCAAAGGGTCCCTGTAGAAAATTCTGTTGGCTCTGCTTTTCTTCTCTTGACCCTCACCTCTGAATGTCAAGCCTGCTTTCTGGGGATGTCTTGCATTCTCCCTCTGAGAGCTTTTATTTCTGGCTGCAGGAATCACTCTGCTGACATGCAGGGCAAGTCAGGAGTGAGTGTGGAGTGTTAATGCCACAGAAATCAGTCCTTCTAGTGACAGACAGGAACTTGCTAAATCAATAACTTGGGTTTCTCACCTACCATTGGGGTATCTGGGAGGCAAGTTCCGCAGTCTCCCAGAGCGTCCCAGGTGCCCACAGTGGCAACTTACTTAACAACACGTCCTCTGCTGCTGCCTCTCCCTCCATACTGCACCTCCTCATTCCCATAGTGATGTTTCTCAGGATCCCCTCCCCAATAAATGACTTGCTCCTGAATTCTTGTTCTAGAGTTTGCTTCTGGGGGACCGAAATGAAGACATAGCCCCAAACGTTAGGGCTTTGGATAATGTCTTTCCCATAGAAGATGTACAATAAAAGATGTATAAATTTGATCAAATCAAAGAGCACAAATTTACTCAGAACATGTTTAAAAATTACGTGATTTGATTGAGGTTGAAACAAAATATTAAGATTTTTAATTCTATAAATGTTGCCACTTCAGTTGTTACCACAATCTTTTTGTTCTCCTCTGATTAAAGGGCCCAAGCCCTTGGTATTTATACAAATGTTCAAAAACCTCTCGCTTGCGAATTCCCCAGTGCATTCCCCATCCTACACTGAGCACACAGCTTAGACTGTGTGTTCCAGGACCAGCATAAGGCCCCAGGCACCATGCCAGACCTGACGAGGTCTGTAGATTCATGTGAGCAGCAGCAGCTGCCTGGGAAGTTATCCAACACTCCATCAAATCTTGACAACTGTCCTGGGATGGCTGAGCGGGCTGGGATTGTCCGCTGCAGCCAGCAGAAGCCCATATACACCTGTGGTTAATCCCCCAAAGCAGCAGTTCTGGTCTATGAAGAGCAGGCAACATCCGGGCTGGGCATGGAAAGGTGAACAAACATTACCAGTGACCTGCCAATTGCCAGTCCCTTCATTCTGGTGTTTTTTCTTGGGCAAATTTGGTTCCTGAAATTAATTATTCAACAGGAGGTGACAGCCGGTGTATAGCAGCACTGTTGGAACGGAGAATAAAGAGGAACATTGGACACAGCAGCTGCACCTCCCAGACCCTGAAATTTAAGATCTTTATAAATGATCTGTTAAAACTATAGTGACGATAAGCTTATGAATCATGATCTATATTAATCAGGGCTGCTGATATGGAAAGATTAATTGAAACGTGCACTTCTACACAAATGATAAAGTGGTAACAATTTAATATCAGACAAGAAGAGTGAAGAAATTACACTCCAAGCTTCATGCATCATTACTATGGATATTAATATTTTACTCAGTGCAACAGCATCGGGAATCATAATGAAAATCCATAAGTGGTGCACAGACATGATTAAATACAACAGTCTTTAGGAGCTGTTTGGTGGCGGCAGTTGGGCCATATTTCACTCGGCGGCTGGTGATTCCAGTGATAGAGTCTAGACGAGGGTGATTAAAAATTGTTCCTCCTAAAGGCTGTTAACCTTTTACTACTAAAATGAATTTCTTTGATTTTTAAATTATGTTGTTCTCTTTGCTCTTTTCAAAACCAAATTTGATCCCAAATCTTGACATCATGCTGGGTCATTGGCATAGTGACAGTCAAAGCAGAATTTCTCAGCTATGCCTCAGGGTGTGGCCTTGGCCAGGTCATGCAGAATGTTGGGTCATTTTCTGCCTTCAGCCAGGGCTGGCTGCAAAGAGTGAATGATAAACTATTATGGGCTTCTAGGGAGTTCTCAAAGACCAGAAGTTGGTAAGGCTGACTTCCTTACCCAACCTTATGTGAGTAGAGATGGAAATGACTTATTTTGAGATCCTGGTCTCATTGGCTTAATTCATTCATTGATTCAATCACTCATCCAACCAGTAAGCAAACAAGCTTGCACTCACACCTGGGAAGCAAAAATTTGCCCCAATAAACACGTTTCATGCTGAGGAGATTAAAACCTGAATCAGTGTGATGGCTTCAAAAAAGAAGCCAGAGGGAGTCAAGAACGTCTTTGCCAGACTGTTTCTTCCACTCTGTGAAATCTTAAATTCTATAAGTCAAAAGAGAGTCTCCTGACCCCTTTTGTCTTCAGTTAAAACAAGGAGTTTAGTGTATATTTGCAGTCGTAAAATTCATCTCCACATCAGGTGGTAATAAGAAATGCAGCCTATTTCCTTAAGGACATTACGTCTGTCTCTTCAATTTTCTGGTTTCTTAGGTCTTCAGTAGTGATCCTTAATTTTTAGCATGCACAAGTTTCAACTAGGGAGGGAGGGGACTATTTAAAATATAGTTTTTAAGGGTCTCCAGGGTCTCCCTGGAGATTTCTGGAAATCTTTTTCTGAAGAGCTCTCTCCTTTCTGAAACTTTCCTGCAACTTCCAGCTGCTTCAACCTCCCTGAACTCCTATTTATCTTTTCAACTCAGTGAGACCATGTGCTTGGCTGGAGAGCTGTTTGCTGCTTTGTGGTCTGGAATGTGTTTTCAGGCAAAAAGCTGGAGTATCAGAACTCATTTTCTCTGTCTTCCCTCTTTCACAAATCACACTTCTGGGCCACTTGTTCTCTAATATCTGGAAACAGTTTTTTCATATCTTTTGCCTAGTTTTTTAAAGACTTATGGTGGAAGGGTAAATATGGTCACAATTACTTTCTTACGGCTGGCAATGAAAGCTGCTGCCATCACTTTTTACCTGAAATAGTGCAATAATGTCTTGATTTTCATTCCTTCCAACTTTTCTATTTCATGTTCTACCACTCTTTTAATTCACAAGCCTCAGCCACAACCAACGTCCTTCTGTCCTTTAACTATGCCGGTTATCTCTCAAACATGTAGGCTTTGTGCTTGCTCTTCCCTCTGCATGGAATACGTCTCTTATTCAGGTGTGTAGCTCAAATGTCACTTCCTCTGCTAGGTCTACCCTGACCAGGTAGCTAAAGTCAACATCTAATATCAAAGTTTACTTTACTATTTCTAGACCATTTCCTCATTGACTTCATTGCTTTGCTTTCTGATGTATTTGCTTACCTGTTTACTACTTGTTATCTCCCACTAGAATGAAAGTTCCATGAGTCAGGAACCACATATATTTTATCATATATCTCTAGTGTCTAGAACTGTGTGATAAATACTCAAAAATACTATTAAGTGTTGAATGAGTGGATTAATAAATGTGGAAAGATAGACCAAAAAATTCAGGATGGAGATTGTGATGGGGTTTGAGGAAGAACCTATCACTAGAAGAGAAAAATCTTACTCTGGTAGGAAAATAAATTAATCTTTCAGTATTTGGACTCTGGCTTAGTAAGATATTTGAGACTATCATAATCCTGTAATGAAACGTTTAAGAGTGTGAATTTTGAAGTTTGGAATATTTGAGTTTGGTTCTTGACTCTTCTTTAGTAAGTGCATGATCTTGATAAGCCTCAGTTTATTATTCTGTAAAGAATAAATCATTAGAGTTATTGTGAGATAATGTTGATAGAACTTGTGTTACAGTGCTTGGCTCTATAGAATATGTGGTACAGTACCAGACATAGACTTTAAAATAACTATGTTTAGTAGATATAAGGAGATAAGAAGCAAGATTAATTTTTTTTCACAGAGAACTGAAACCACAAAAAACAGTGCCAATTGAAAATTATGGAACTGAAAAAAATGTAACAATCAAGTGAAAGAACTCATTGAATAGATTCTCTATCAGATTAAACATACTTAAGAAAGAATCCATGGATGGGAGAAGTAGGTCAGAAGACAACAGCCCTAATGAAACATAGAGATACAAAAGCATAGGACACACAGAAGAGATGATAAGAGATATAAATATAGGGAGAGGGTCTAACATATGTGTCACTGGAGTCTGAGAAGGCGAGGATCAAGAGAATAGATCACAAGGAAGTAATGGAAGAGAGCTTGTCAAGACTAGTGAAAAACATTGAGCCACAGACTTAAGGTGGCCTGCAAACCCTGAACCAGGCAAAAAGAAATCTATACCTAGGCATATAGTAAAAATGCATAAAACCAAAAACAACTAAGAACACACAAGCTATCAGAGGAAAAAGAACAGATTATTTTCAAAGGAACAAAAATTAGACTGACAGCTAACCACTTCATAGAAACAATTGAAACCAAAGACAGTGAAATGACATCTAAGTGTGAAAGAAAATAAATATCAACCTAGAATTCACTATCTAGTCAAAATGTCTTTCAAGAATAGAAGGAAAATAAAGACATTTTCAAACAAATAAAATCGGAGAATTTGTCACAGGGAGAACCAGCAGTAAAGGTGCTTTTCAGGCAGAAAAAGAAAATTATTCTAGATGGAAGCATGGAAATAATAGAATAGTGATGTGTAGTGAAAATGATGTAGGTAAATAGAAATGAGCAATGACTATGTCAAATAATTATAATGTATTATTAGGTTTAAAATATAGAGAACATTAACATGCCTGATAATAATGCTATGTATGTCAGGAAGGGTATGCAAATGGAGCTAAAGAGTTCTAATGATTTTGCTTGTATTGCCTGGGTAAAGAGTAAAATACTAATTAATATTAGTCACTTACAATCTCACTTAAGGATGCATGTGGTAATTTCTACTGTTATCATTACAAGAGTAAAGCAGTGTATAATTTCCAAGATAATGGAGGCAAAAATTGAATAAAAACACTCAGAAGCTATTTTTAAAGGCAGAAAAGAAGAGAAAGAGGAAACAGAACAGGTATGGTTTATTTGACCCAAACATATCAGTAACTACATTCAAATAAAAAAGACTAAATGCTTGAGGCCAGGAGTTTGAGACAAGCCTGGGCAAGGGTGAGGCCCCATTTCTAAAAAGAAAAATAATTAGCCAGGTGTGGTGGTGTGCTTGTAGTCCCACCTCCTTGGGAGGTTGTGGCAGGAGGATTGCTTAAGCACTGGACTTTGAGGCTGTAGTGAACTGTGATGCACCACAGCACTCCAGTCGAGGTGACAGATAGAGACATCATTACTAATAAATAAATAAATAAAATAAATATTCTTTAGATTGAATAAAAAATAACGCTCATCTATACTGTTATAAAAGCTGCAGGTAAAACACAAGGATAAAGTTGAAGGTAAGAAGAAAGAAAACATCAGAATAAAGCTAATATAGTTGTATTAATATTAGATAAAATAGACATGCAGTCAGGAATCATAATTGGAGATAATAAAGTTCACTTTATATATTAAAATGTTTAACTCATAATGAATTTTAAATTTTATGCACTTAATATAGAAGCAAAATATAATGCAAAAATTCTATAAGAGTATGAGAATTGGATACATCCATGATCAGAATGAATAGTTATGACATATCTATGAATAATTCATTTTAATAAATAGGACAAAAAATTAGCAAAGTTATAGGGAATGAGAGCATATATGGACATTCTACCCACCATCTATGAAATAGATATTCTTTTTAAAAATTTTATTCTTCTCAGGTCTTTATTTTTATTTTTTTCTAAATATTTTATTTTAAATTTTTCTGGGCACATAGTAGGTATATATATTTATAGGGTACATGATATATTTTGATACAGGCATATGATGTATAATAATAAGATCATGGTAAATGGAGTATCCATCACTTCAAGCATTTATCATTTTTCTGTGTTACAAACAATCCTGTTATACTCTTTTAGTAATTAAAAAATGTACAGTAAATTATTGTTGACTGTAGTCACCCCAATGTGCTATCAAACACTGTACCTTATTCATTCTGTTTTTTTTTGTAACCATTAAACATCCTCACTTTTTCTCTCCTTTCCCACTAACCTTCTCAGCCTCTGGTAACCATCATTTTACTTTCTATCCCAGTGAACTACATTGCTTTAATTTTTAGCTCCCACAAATGTGTGAGAACATGTGAAGTTTGTCTTCCTGTGCCTGGCTTATTTCACTTAACATAATATTCTCCAGTTCTATCCATATTGTTGGAAATCACAGGATTCTAATCTTTTTTATGAATGAATAGCACTCTGTTATGTATATGTATCACATTTTCTTTTTCCACTAATCCATTTATCCATTGATAGACACTTAGATTGTTTCCAAATCTTGGCTGTTGTGAATAGTGCTGCAACATGGGAGTGCAGACATATTTTCAATATACTAATTTCCTTTCTCTCAAGTTTATACCTAGCGGTGGGATTGCTAGATCATATAGTAGTTCCATTTTCAGTTTCTTCAGGAACCTCCATATTGTTCTCTATTATGGGTTTCCTAATTTACATTCTTACCAATGGTGTACAAAGGTTCCCTTTTTTCCACATCCTCAATAACATTTATTCTTGCCTGTCTTTTGGATAAAAACCATTTTAACTGGGGTGAGGTGATATCACATTGTATTTTTAAAAATTTATTTATTTTACTTTAGGTGTATACTACATATGTTATCCCTCTCCACCCTTCCCCACCTTATCTCTCCCCTACCCCCCACAACTGTCCCCTGCGTGTGATGCTCCTCTCCCTGAGTCCACGTGTTCTCGTTGTTCAACACCCACCTATGAGTGAGAACATATGGTGCTTGGTTTTCTGTTCTTGGGTCAGTTTGCTGAGAATGATGATTTCCAGATTGATCCAAGTCCCTACAAAGGACACAAACTCATCGTTTTTTATGGCTGCATAGTATTTACCACATTTTCTTTGTCCAGTCTATCATTGATGGGCATTTGGGTTGGTTCCAGGTCTTTGCTATTGTACACAGGGCTGCAATGAACATACATGTGCATGTGTCTTTATAGTAGAATGATTTCTAGTTCTTTGGGTATATACCCAACAGTGGAATTGCTGGGTCAAATGGAATTTCTGTTTCTAGATCCTTGAGCAATCACCACACTGCCTTCTACAATGGTTGAACTAATTTACACTCCCACCAACTGTGTAAGAGTGTTTATATTTCTTCACATCCTCTCCAGCATCTGTTGTCTCCAGATTTTTTAATGATCGCCATTCTAACTGGTGTGAGATGATATCTCAGTGTGGTTTTGATTTGCATTTCTCTAATGACCAGTGATGATGAGCATTTTTTCATATATTCATTGGCCTCATATATGTCCTCTTTTTAAAAGTGTCTGTTCATATCGTTGGCCCACATTGAAATGAGGTTGTTTGTTTTTTTCTTGTATATCCGTTTTAGTTCTTTGTAGATTCTGGATATTAGCCCTTTGTTAGATGGGTAGATTGCAAAAATTTTTTCCCATTCTGTTTGTTGCCGATTGACTCTAATGATGGTTTCTTTTGCTGTACAGAAGCTCTGGAGTTTAATTAGATCCCATTTGCCTATCCTGGCTTTTATTGCCATTGCTTTTGGTGTTTTAGTCATGAAGTCCTTGCCTATGCCTATGTCCTGGATGGTTTTGCCTATGTTTTCTTCTAGTGTTTTTGTGGTGTTAAGTTTTACGTTTAAATCTTTGATCCATCTGGAGTTAATTTTAGTGTAAGGTGGCAGGTAGGGTTCCAGTTTCTGCTTTCTGCACATTGCTAGCCAGTTTTCCCAACACCATTTATTAAACATGGAGTCCTTTCCCCATTGCTTGTTTTTGCTTGGTTTGTCGAAGATCTGGTTGTAGATGTGTGATGTTTCTTCTGGGGTCTCTGTTCTGTTCCATTGGTCTATGTATCCTGCAACTTTACTGAATTTGTTTATTATTATTATTATTTTTGGGTGGAGTTTTTAGGCTTTTTCAAGTATAAAGTTGTATCATCTGCAAACAAGGATAGTTTGGCTTCTTTCTTTCCAATTTGGGTGCTCTTTATTTCTTTCTCTTGTTTATTGCTCTAGCTAGGATTTCCAGTATTACACTGAAAAGAAGTGGTGATAGTGAGCATCCTTGTCTTGTTCCATATCTTAGAGGAAATGTTTTTAGTTTTCCCCCATTCAGTACAATTTTAACTGTGGGTCTGTTATATATGGCTTTTATTGTGTCAAGGTGTATTCCTTTTATACCCAGTTTTCTGAGGATATTTATGATGAAGGGATGTTAAATTCTGTCAAATGCCTTTTCAGCATTAATTAAAATGATCATATGATTTTGTCCTTTATTCTGCTAATATGATGTATCACATTGATTGATTTGCGTATGTTGAACCATCCTTGCACCCCAGGGATAAATCCCACTTGGTTATGATAAATGATCATTTTACTGTGTTGTTGAATTCAATTTGCTGATATTTTGTATTTTTGTATCAATGTTCATCAGAGATATTGGTCTGTAATTTTCTGTTTTTGATGTGTCTTTGGCTGGTTTTTGTAGCAGGGTATTACCGACCTCATGGAATGAGTTTGGAAGTATTCTTTCCTCTTCTATTTTTCAGAATAGCTTGAGTAGAATTGTTATTAGTTCTTTAAATGTTTGGTGAAATACAGCAGTGAAGTGATGGAGTTCTGAGCTTTTCTTTGCAGGGAGATTTTTTTTTATTATGGCTTTGATCTCATTGCTTGTTATTGGTTTGTTCAGGTTTTAGATTTCTTCATGGCTCAACCATTGTAAGTTGTATGTGTCTAGGAATTTATCCATTACTTCTAGGTTTTCTGACTAATTGGCATATAGTTGTTTATAGTAGTCTATAATGATCCTTTGAATTTTGGCAATATCAGTTAAATGTTTCCTTTTCCATCTCTGTTTTTTTTTTTTTTTTAATTTGGGTCTTCTCTCTTAGTCCAGCTAAAAGTTTCTATATATATTTTTATCTTTAATAAAACTAACTTCATTTTCTTGATCCTTTCTATTTTTTGGCTTCAATTTTATTTACTTCTGCTCTGATCCTTATTATTTCTTCTTTTCTACAAAGTTTGGGTTTAGTTTTCTCTTGCTTTTCTGGTTTTTAAAAAGCCATTGTTAGGTTGTTTATTTGAAGTTTTTGTACTTTTCTGATGTCGGCACTTGTTGCTATCAGCATTTCTCTTAGTTCTCATTTTTCCGTTTTCCATAGGTTTTGTTATGTTTCTGTTTTTATTTATTTCAAGACATTTAAACATTTCCTTTTTAGTTGCTTCATTGACCCACTGGGCACTCAAAAACATATAGTTTTATTTCCATGTGTTGTATAGTTTTCAGTGTTCTTTTCATTATGGATTTTTACTTATTCCATTGTGGTCTGAGAAGATACTTAATAAAATTCTATTAAAATTTTTTTTTTAAAGACTGTTTTGTGGCTTAACATGTGGTCTAGCCTTGAGAATGATTCATATGCTGAGGAGAAGAATGTGTCTTCTACAACCAGTGGATGAAATGTTCTGTAAATATCTATTAGGTCAATTTGTTTTATAATGCAGATTAAATCTGATGTTTCTTTGTTAATTTTCTGTCTTAATGATTTGTCCAATGCTGAAAATGGGGTGTTGGTAACTTCAGCTATTATTCTATTGGGGTCTATCTCTCTTGTTTACTCTAATATTTGCTTTATATATTGGGGTGCTCCCATGCTGGGTGCATATATATTTACTATTGTTATAACCTTTTGCTCAGTTGATACTTTTATCATATGCTGACTTTCTCTGTCTCTTTTTATAGTTTTTTTGTCTTGAACTCTATTTTATCTGATATAAGTATAGCTACTCCTGCTGTTTTTCAGTTTCCATTTGCATGGAATGGCTTTTTTCATTTTCATATTTTCTGTTTATCTGTGTCTTTGTAGGTGAAGTGTAGCTTCTTGTTGACAGTAGATCATTGTTTTTAAAAAATACATTCAGCCATTCTATGTCTTTTGATTGCAGAGTTTAGTTCATTTACATTCAATATTATTGCTGATAGGTAAGGACCTACTACTGCCATTTTCTTATGTGTTTTTTGGTTGTTTTGTGGTCTTCTCTTTTTTCTTTCCTTTCTGTCTTCCTTTTTGTGAAAGTGATTTTCTCTGGTGATATGTTTTAATTTTGTGCTTTTTTTGTGTGCATGAATCTTTTGTAGGTTTTTAAATTTGAGGTTACCACGAGGCTTGCACAAATATCTTATAACCCTTTACTTTAAACTGCTAACAACTTTGCAAAAACAAACTAACAAACAAGCAGAAAAAACTAATTAATAAGAACTCTACACTTTAACTTCATCCTCCTGCTTTTTAACTTTTTTACTGTTTCTTTTTATATCTTATTGTATTGTCCAAGTCTTAAAAAGTTGTTGTAATTGTTATTTTTGATAGGTTCATCCTTTAGTCTTCCTACTCAAAATATGAGTAATTTACAAGAATAAAATTACAGTGTTATAATGTTCTGTATTTGTCTGTGTACTTACTATTACCAGTGAGTTTTGTACGTTCAAGTGATTTTTAGTTGCTTATTAATGTCCGTTTCTTTTATATTGTAGAACTCTCTTTACCATTTCTTACAAGAGAGGTGTGACGTTAATGAATTCTCAGCCATTGTTTATCTGGGAAAGTCTTGATATCTTCTTCATGTTTGAAGAATATTTTCTCTAGATATAATATTTTATGATAAAAGATTTTTTTTCTTTAGCACTTTAAATATGCCATGCCACTCTCTCCTGGCCTGTAAGGTTTCCATTGAGAAGTCTGCTGCCAGACATATTGGAGCTTCATTGTATATTATTTGTTTCTTTTCTTTTACTGCTTTTAGTATCCTTTCTTTATTCTTAATCTTTGGGAGTTTGATTATTAAATTCCTTGACGTAGTTTTATTTGAGTTAAATCTCCTTGATGTTTTATAACCTTCTTATACTTGAATGTTGTTGTGTTTTTCTAGGTTTGGGAAGTCCTCTGTTATTAGCTCCTTAAATAAACTTTCTATACCTCTCTCTTTCTCTATCTTTTTAAAGACAATAACTTAGATTTTCCCTTTTGTGACTATTGTCTATATCCTGTAGGTGTGCTTCATTATTTTTTATTCTTTTTCCTTTGTCTACTCTGATCATGTATTTTCAGATAGTCTGTCTTTAAGCTCTTTTATTATTTCCTCTGCCTGATCAATTCTGCTTTTGTGAGACTGTGATGCATTCTTCAGTTTGTTGATTGAATGTTTTAGCTCCAGCATTTCTACTTGGTTGTTAAAAATTATTTTAATGTCTCTGTTCAATTTATCTTATAGTATTCTGAGTTCCCTCTCTGTGTTATCTTGAATGTTTTTAAATTTCCTCAACACAGCTATTTTGTTTTTTTCTATTTTTTCTTTTAATTTATTTTTCATTTTTTATGCACATACAATTCCATAACCTGTATCAAAACAGCTATTTTGAATTCTCTGTCTGAAAGGTCACATATCTCTGTCACTCTGAGACAGAGTGGGATTGGTCAGTGATGACTAATTTAGTTTGTTTGGTGAAGTCATATTTTCCTGGATGCTCTTGAGGTTTGTGGATGTTTGTCAATGTCTTGGCATTTAAGAGTTAGGTATTTATTCTAATGTTTGCAGTCTGGGCTTGTTTCTACTCATCCTTCTTGAGAAGGCTTGCCAGGTATTCAAAGAGAATTAGTATTATGAATTAGGCCTTTGATAACTGTAGCTGTACTGCATTGGGGACATCCTAAGCCTATTAATACTGTTACTTTTGCAGACTTGTAGAAGTACCACCTTGGTGGTCTTGAGTAAGATCTAAAATTCCCTGGATTACCAGACATAGTCTCTTATTCCCTTCCATTTCTTTCTCCCAAAGAAATGGAGTTTCTCTCTTCATGCAGAGCTGTCTAGATTTGGAGGAGGGGTAATGCAAGAACTTCGATGGCTACCACTACTGGGACTGTGCTAAACCACCCCTGAAGCCAGCACAGTACTGGTCTCACCTGAAGCTGCTGCAATATGGGGTGTCACTCAAGGCCTGTGGTGGCTATTGCTTGGCTACCACATAGGTTTATTCAGGACTCATGGGCTCTTTAGTCAGCAAGTAATAAATCCTGCCAGGCCTGTTTCTTTTCTTTTAGGGCAGCAGGTTCCCTTCTGGCCCAGGATGGGTCTAGAAATGCCATCCAGGAACTGGGTCCTAGAATTGACTGTTTTAGGAATAGGAATATGCATGGTGCTTTGTTTTGCTGTGGCTGATTTGGTAAGCCACGCTGCAAGATAGTCCTCTTTACTTTTCCTTCTCCTTTTCTCAAGCAGAAGGAGTCTCTCCCTGTTGCCACCACTACTCCAGGCCCATGGTGACTATTTCCTGGATACCACTTATGTTTATTCAAGGCTCAAGGGCTCTTTAATTAGCAGTTGGTGAATTCTTCCAGGCCTCAGTCTCTCCCTTCAGGGAATTGGGTTCCCTTCTGTCCCAAGGCAGGTCTAGAAAAGTCATCTATGAGCTAAGGCCTGAATCATGGACTTTAGGAGTCTGCTTGGCACTGTATTTTACTGTGGCTGTGCTGGAACCTAAGTTGCAAGACAAAGTTCTTTTTACTCTTCTCTCTCCTTTCCTTAAGCAGAACTCTCTTTCTATAAGTCTATCATAGCTGGGAATGCATTGGGTCACATCTTAAGCCAGCGTGGTACTAGGTCTTGCTCAAGGCCTGTGACAACTACTACGACTGATGTTTGTTTAGGGCCTGATGGCTCTTTAGTCAGCAGGTGATGAATCCTGCCAGGACTGGGTCCTTCCTTTCAGGGCAGCAGGTTCCCTTCTGGTCCAGGGTGGGTCTAGAAATGTCTGGAAGCTGTCTTGAAGCTAGGGCCTGTAATAGGGGCTTCAGGACTCTACTTACTGCTTTATTTTACTGTGGTGCTGAGCTGGTGTCCAAGTTGTAGTACAAAGTTATCTTTACTCTCTCCTCTACTTTCTTGCAGTGGAAGGAAGGAGTCTCTTTGGGAGCTTCAAGTTCTTCTGCCTAGAGTTGCAGAAGGAGTTACACACGAACTTCCTTAGCTGCCCTGACTTTTGTCCCACTAGGTTGCATGCAGTCCAAGTCCACTGGCTCTGAGTCCACCACAGCACTACAATTTGCCCAGGAATTGCACCCCTTGTGGTGTAGCCTGCTAGTCAGACTAATAAAGAAGAAAAGCGAGAAGAATCAAATCGACACAATAAAAAATGATAAAGGGCATGTCACTGCTGATCTCACAGTAATACAAACTACCATCAGAGAATACTATAAACACCTCTATGCAAATAAACTAGAAAATCTAGAAGAAATAGATACATTCCTGGACACATACACCCTCCCGAGACAAAACCAGGAAGATGTTGACTGGGACTGCTGCCTTTGTTTCAGAGATGCCCTGCCCAGAGAGGAGGAATCTAGAGAGGCCGTCTGGTTATATCAGCTTTGTGGCACAGAGTTTGGCTCTGCCCAGTCAGAACTTCCCTGCAGAGACTTTCTTTACACTGTGAGGAGAAAACCACCTACTTAAGCCTCAGTAATGGCAGACGCTCCTTCCCCCACCAAGCTTGAGCTTTCCAGGTTGACTTTAGACTGCTGTGCTGGCAACAAAAATTTCAAGCCCAGTGGACGTTAGTTTTTTTGGGCTCCATGGGGGTGGGATCCCCTGAGCAAGACTAATTGACTCCCTGGGTTTAGCCCCCTTTCCAGGCGAGTGACTAGTTCTGTCTTACTGGCATTCCAGGTGCCACTGGGGTTTGAAAAAAAAAATTCCTGCAGCTAGCTAGGTGTTGCTCAAAGTGCAACCCAGTTTTGTGCTTGAAACCCAGGGCCCTGGTGGTATAGGCATCCAAGGGAACCTCCTGGTTTGTGGGTTGTGAAGACCATGGGAAAAACATAGTATCTGGGCTGGATAATGTCATATTTCATGTCATATTCCCTCATGATTTCCTTTGGGTAGAGTAATGAGTTCCCTGACCCCTTGTAAGGCAATGTCTCACCCTGCTTCTGCTTGCCCTCCATGGGGTGCACCTACTGTCCAACCGGTCCCAATGAGATGAATTGGGTACCTCAGTTGGAAATGCAGAAATCACCCACCTTCTATGTTGGTCTCACTTGGAACTGCAGACTGGAGCTGTTGCTATTCATCCATCTTGTTTTTGTCAGGTTTGTCAAAGATCAGATGGTCATAGCTGTGCAGTTTTATTTCTGGGTTCTCTGTTCTGTTCTGTTGGTCTATGTGTCTGTTTTTGTATCAGTATGCTGTTTTCATTACTGTAGCCCTATTGTACAGTTTGAAGTTGGGTAGTATGATGCCTTTAGCTTTGTTCTTTTTGCTTAGGATTGTCTTTGCTATTTGGGCTCTTTTTTGGTTCCATATACATTTTGAAATGTCTTTCTCTAATTCTGTGAAGAATGTCAGTGGAGTTTAATGGGATTAGCATTGAATCTATAAATTACTTTGAGCAGTATGGCCATTTTCAAAATATTGATTTTTCCTATCCGTGAACATGGAATGTTTTTTTCTATTTGTTTGCATTCTCTATGATTTTTTTGAGCAGTGGTTTGTAGTTCTCCTTGAAGAGGTCCTTCACTTCCCTTGTTAGCTGTATTCCTAGGTATTTTATTCTTTTTGTAGCAATTGTGAATGGGGGCTCATTTGTGATTTTGCTCTCTGCTTGTCTATTGTTGGTTAGAAATGTTAGTGATTTTTGCATATTAACTTTGTATCCTGAGACTTTGAAAAGGTTTCATAATGAAGATGCCAAAAGCAATGGCAACAAAAGCAAAAATTTACAAATGTTAACTAATTTACTAATTAAACTCAAGAGCTTCTGCACAACAAAAGAAACTATCAACAGACAACCTACAGAATGGGAGAAAAATTTTGCAATTTATTCATCTGACAAAGGTCTAATATCCAGCATCTATAAGGAACTGAAACAAAGTTACAAAAAAGTCTAAAACAAACAACCCCATTAAAAAGTGGGCAAAGGACTTGAACAGCCAATCCTCAAAAGAAGACATACATGTGGCCAAAAAACATGTTAAAAAAAGCTCAACATCACTGGTCCCTATAGAAATGCAAATCAAAACCATAATGAGATACTATCTAACGCCATCCAGAATAACTACTACTAAAAAGTCAAAAGACAAGAGATGCTGGTGAGGTTGTGTAGAAAAAGGAACACTTTTACACTGTTGGTGGAAGTGTGAATTAGTTCAGCCATGTGGAGGACAGTGTGGCAATTCCTCAAAGACCTAGTGGTAGAAATACTATTTGATCCAGCAATCCCATTACTAGGTATATACCCAGAGGAATATAAATTATTTTATTATAAAGACACATGAACACGTGTGTTCATTGCAGCAGTATTTACAATAGCAAAGATGTGGGATCAACCTAAATGCTCATCACTGATAGACTAGAGAAAGAAAATGTGGTACATATATACCATGGAGTGCTATGCAGCCATAGAAAGGAATGAGACCATGTCCTTTGCATGGACATGGATGTAGCTCGAGGCCATTGTCCTTAGCAAATTAATGCAGGAACAAAAACCATATACCACATATATGTTTGTTTATAAATGGGAGCTGAATGATGAGAACACATGGACTTCTGGAGGGAACAACACACACCAGGGACTGTTGGAGAGTTGGGGGTAGGAGGAGGCAGAGCATCAGAAAAAAAAAAAAAAAAAAGCTAATGGATATTAGACTTAATACCTGAGTGATAGGATAATTTGTGTGCAAACCATCGTAGTACACCTTTACCTATATAACAAACCTGCACATCCTGCACATGTACCCCTGAACTTAAAATAAAAGTTGAAGAGAAGGCTTCAATCTTTCATCCATACTTCTATCCCAGAAACAAACTCTGAATGGCCCTATATGGAGCACATGCCTACTACTGAAGTAATCTCTGTGATTGGGGATGTGACACTGTAAGTGGCCCAGCCTGAGCCACATCATATGTCCTCTTCTTTGCCATCAGTGGTAGAAATCAAGATACCATAACAGAGAGGTCCATCAGTGGCTCATACACTATGACTACCTCTTGGGAGCAGAGAGGGATAAAGGTAGAAGTAACAGTCATGGGGATGTGGTGGTGGTGGAAGGAGATTTAACATTTTTTCTCTGTTTATTATTTTAATTTTCATGAATAACTTGCATTCACACTATATATTTTTGAAGAATACTTTCTCATACCACATAAGAAAATGTATACTCACACAAGGCAAGGATGCCATCTCTTACCACTACTATTCAACATAGTATTGGAAGATCTGGCCAGGGCAACCAAAGGAGAGAAAGAAAGAATTCAAAGAGGAAGAGGGGAAGTGAAATGGTCTCTGTTTGCAGATGACATAATCCTATATCTAGAAAACCCTATCCTCTCAGCCCAAATGCCTCTTAAGTTGATAAACAACTTCAGCAAAGTCTTGGGATATAAAATCAATGTGCAGAAATCACAAGCATCCCTATACACCAACAGTAGACAAGCAGAAAGCCAAATCATGAATGGACTCCCATTCAAAATTGCTACATTTTTTTTATTTTTTATTTATTTTTTTTTTATTGCATTTTAGGTTTTGGGGTACATGTGATGAACATGCAAGATTGTTGCATAGGTACACACATGGCAGTGTGCTTTGCTGCCTTCCGTCCCCTCACCTGTATCTGTCATTTCTCCCCATGCTATCTCTTCCCACCTCCCCACCCCCCTCCCCCCCCCATTTCCCCCCAACAGACCCCAGTGTGTAGTGCTCCCCTCCCTGTGTCCATGTGTTCTCATTGTTCAACACCCGCCTATGAGCCAAGTAAATGAATACTATCATTAGGTAGCATCTAGGTGTTTGGTATACGTTATTTATTGTAAAAGTCTTCCAATTTATTGTATATTTGAAATTTCATTATAAAATGTTGGAAAAAAATTGCTACAAAGAGAATTAAATATCTAGGAAAACTGCTAAGAAGGGAAGTGACTGACATCTTCTGGGAGAACAACAAACCATTGCTTAAGTAAATGAGAGGACACAAACAAATGGAAAAAACATTTCATATTCATGGATAGAAATAATATCATGAAAATGGTCACACTACCCAAAGTAATTTATAGATTCAATGCTATTACCATTGAACTCCACTGACATTCTTCACAGAATTAGAAAAAAAACTATTTTAAAATTCATATGGAACCAAAAAGGAGCCCATAGAACCAAGACAATCTTAAGCAAAAAGAGCAAAGCAGGAGGCATCACACTACCTGACTTCAAATTATACTACAGTGCTACCATAACCAAACAGCATGGTTCTGGTACAAAAACAGACACATAGACCAAAGGAATAGAATAGACAATTTAGAAATAAGACTGCACATCTACAACCATCTGATCTTTGACAAACCCAACAAATAGAAGCAATGGGGAAATGATTTCCTATTTAATAAATGATGCTGGGAAAACTGGCCAGTCATATGCAGAAAATTGAAACTGGACCTTACGCTTTACACAAAAATTAGCTCAAGATGGATTAAACATTTAAATGTAAATTCCAAAACTATAAAAACCCTAGAAGAATATATAGGCATTAGTATTAAGGACATAGACACGGGCAAAGATTTCATAATGAAAACATGAAAAGCAATTGCAACAAAAGCAGAAATTTACAAATGGCATCTAATTAAACTAAAGAGCTTCTACACAGCAAAAGAAACTGTCATCAGAGTGAACAGACAACCTATAGAATGGGAGAAAAATTTGCAATCTCTCCATCTGACAAAGATCTAATATCCAGAATCTACAAGGAACTTAAAGTTACAAGAAAGAAACAACCCCATTAAAAAGTGGGCAAGGGGGGCCGGGCACGGTGGCTCAAGCCTGTAATCCCAGCACTTTGGGAGGCCGAGGCGGGTGGATCACGAGGTTGAGAGATCGAGACCATCCTGGTCAACATAGTGAAACTCCGTCTCTACTAAAAATACAAAAAAAAACTAGCTGGGCGTGGTGGCGTGTGCCTGATATCCCAGCTACTCAGGAGGCTGAGGCAGGAGAATTGCCTGAGCCCAGGAGGCAGAGGTTGCGGTGAGCCGAGATCGCGCCATTGCACTCCAGCCTGGGTAACAAGAGCGAAACTCTGTCTCAAAAAAAAAAAAAAAAAAAAAAGTGGGCAAGGGACATGAACAGTCACTTCTCAAAAGAAGACATTTATGCAGCCAAAAAACGTATGAAAAAAGCTCAATGTCACTTATCATTAGGGAATGATACAAAAATACAAATTAAAACCACAATAAATACCATCTTATGCCAGTCAGAATGGTGATTATTAAAAAGTTCAGAAACAACAGATACTGTTGAGGTTATGGATAAATAGGAATGCTTTTACACTGTTGGTGGGAATATAAATTAGTTTAACCATTATGTAAGATAGTGTGGCTATTCCTCAAAGACCTAGAACCAGAAATACCATTTGAACCAGCAATCCCATTACAATGTATATACCCAAAGGAATATAAATCATTTTATTATAAAGATGCATGCATACATATGTTCATGCAGCCCTAGTCACAATAACAAAGAAATGGATTCAACCCAAATGCCCATCAGTGACAGACTGGAGAAACAAAATTTTATACACATACACCATGGAATTCTTTTTATGCAGCCATAAAAAGGAACGAGATCATGTCCTTTGCAGGGATATGGATAGAGCTGGAAGTCATTATCCTCAGCAAACTAACACAGGGGCAGAAAACCACTGTATATTCTCACTTATAAGTGGGAGCTGAACATTGAGAACCCATGGACACTGGGAGGGGAACAACACACACTTTGGCCTGTTGTGGGGTGGGGAGAGGGAGAAGATCAGGATAAATAGCTAATATATGTGGGGCTTAATACCTAAGTGATGGGTTGATAGGTGCAGCAAACCACTGTTGCACAAATTTACCTATGCAATAAACCTGAGCGTCCTGCACATGTATCTTGGAACTTGAGATAAAATAAAATTAAACTTAGAAAAAAAGAAAATATGTGCTCTAAGGCCACATTCCATGCAACTGTACATGCTTTCTGCTATCTTATCCACTAATATTCATTTCTGATTAAGGATGAACAAAATCTCCCCCAAGCAGCTTTGTGATAAGTAACTTGCAAGGCAAGTGAGCATGATATTAATCAGAGGAGGCAAGGTGTTGCTGATAGGGCAACAGAGCAGTGCACAAGATTCCAGGCAACACTGCTCAGGAGATTCATCTAGAGACTATTCTTAGATAATGGGCTCCCGCAGCAAGCTAGCTGATTTGGAGGAAGGTCTTCTACATAGCTTCTTATCCAAGATATTCATAAGCTGTGGTCTTAGCGTGAGGGTACACCTAAGAGACTATTTCAAACCCTTGCTTCTAAACAAAAATAGTGGAGAGTACAGAGACACATATCTGTGCTGTATCAAACACTCCACCACAACTGTTTTTCTTGCCAGCTAACTTCTGAGTTGTGCTAAGTTACTTGTTATATTAGGAATCTAGATTCTGGGTGTTTTCTCGTCATTTTTCATTTTAATTATTTTCTGGCAGCTACTCATATTCAAAAGATTAGTTATGAAACTGCTCTCTGGTAAGAGTTGAGGTTACCAAAGAAACTTCTCATTGTGCCAGAATATAACCTCAAAATCACATTAAATAGAACCTAATTGAGCTTTTAAGTAGAAATAGAAAATATTTTCATATTCCATCAGTATCTTTCCAGTTCCCTGGAGCTTCTGACAGTACTAATTGCCTACCTTAATGCCTTCATTTCTGGCTCCACAACATTGACACTCTTCTAATTTTACAGATGACCTTCTAGCTGCTGCTACACTTTCTTCTCCAACTCACTGGAAATAATTTTTACAAATAGGAATTTGATTGACCTTCAGTGTGCCAGGAATTATGCTTTACACATTTAATTGCATATTTGTCACTTAATATACCAGCAATGTAAGGGTGCCCCCATTTTACAGATTAGAAAGTTGAATAATTCCTCAAGGTTATATATCTGGAGTGGAGTAGAGTCCATATTCACACTAGGTCTCCTGGTTCTTCACTCCGGTCTATATACCATGAATCTCTTTCTTGTCTACTTCTTTTAGCTATTGACCTTTTCTATTTTATCATTTATTCATTTTGCATTCGTTCATTCAATGAATATTTAATGAGCATCTACTGTGTGCCAATCACTGAAGATAAATAGTAAACACCACAGCTGGTGAACTCTGTGGGGTGAATCAAAGGACAAGTCTCTTTCTTACAGCTAATCACATTCTCTGAAGTGCCTCTGATGGACTGACATTACAAGAAAGCATTAACCAACTTGTTCCAGTAAATATTAATACTAGTGCTACAACAGGAATCATGTGGTCAAATAAGTTTGAGGGAAACTGTACTCCGTAATTGCCTCTCAGAAATTTACAGCATACATTGGTGTTAAAAAGTCTAGGAAATGCTTCAGGGGAGCTTGGGATCATGGTTATAAACTATGCCTTAAGTTAGAGCTGGAGCTTGGCCCTGTGTAGATAGTATAGTTCTGAACCCTGGCCCATAGCAAGTCTCCTTTTCTGGCTCTGGACAGGTGGATTACAGCTGCCGGAAATACCTGATCGATAGATAGGTGGGCCTATTGCCACCTCCATTTGCTGATGCGTGTGCCATTTCTGCGGCCAATGACATGCTATGGGTTTCCTTATTATTCTGATCCGCAAATTTCTTAATTTTGATTTTCCTCTTATTTTTGAACATATCTCTTTATTTCCCTTTTAAAAAAAATTCAGATGTACAGACTTAGATTAAACACAGTGCTTGGTTCATGACACACTTTCCTCCTTGGCCCACTTATATTTATATATGTAGTATGTATTTTTATGCATGTGTGTGTATGTATATGTATAGGTATATATTTTGTCATTTCTTTCTTTCCCTTCCTATCCTGTCCCACTCCATTTCCCATTTTTTCTCTTTCTTCTTTCCTTCCTTCCTTTGCCTCTTGCCATAAAGCTGTGTTTGACAATAATCTACATCTAGCAATGTTTTCCTCATCAATCCATCCCCTTGTCTCCATTTACATTTCTAAATCCTGTAGTCATCATTCCTTTGCTTTTTTATATAATTTTAATGGATATATACATATGATGTATATTTTAAATTATTTTTTACATCCCAAGAAAAGTTATTACTGTGTATAATTCTTTTGGACTAACCTTTTCACTTTCTACTAAATATGCAAAATCCACCTTTATCATTTTGGGTCACTGTAGTTTATTTGTTTGGACCATTGTGTGATAATCCATTTTGTAAATATATCATTGTTTATCCACTCTCTTATTGATGACATATGAGTTGCTTCTAAGATTTCACTACTGAGAACTGTCAATAATGTTGCTATAAAAGTTTTCTATAATACATCTGCCAAAGTTTATTGTATATGTTTATGAATAGACACATTGGGTTATAAGCAATATGAGTGTTAAACTTTAGGAGGTAATGCCAAAATGTTGATTGCACCAAATTATACTCACCCAGGCAATGTGTAATGAGATCTTGTAGCTCTGCATCCTGGCTTACGGTTGGTAATGTCAAACTTAGTTGTTTGTCAGTTCAGTGAGTGCATCTTTTAGCCTAAAAGCATTTTTTAGTCATTCTAGTGTTTGAAATGGAGAGTGAAGTTTATGCCTATGCTAATTCTTTCTTTTTTAACTGTTTATTTATTTATTTATTTATTTTTGAGATGGAGTCTTGCTCTGTCACCCAGGCTGTAGTGCAATGGCATGATTTCACTCACTACAACCTCTGCGTCCCAAGTTCTAGTGATTCTCCTGCCTCAGCCTCCCCAGTAGCTGGGATTATAGGCACCTACCACCATTCCCAGCCAATTTTTGTATTTTTAGTAGAGACAGGGTTTTACCATGTTGGCTAGGCTGTTCTTGAACTCCACTTTGGTCTCCCAAAGTGCTGAGATTACAGAAGTGAGCCACTGCATCTCTAATTCTTTCATTTTGACCTAAAAGTCACTCTGAGTTAAAACAATGTAGACTAAAGAGCATAGTAGTGGGACATGGACATGGTAGAAGAAAGTGAAATGTAGTGTAGAAAGAAAGACACTGTCTATTTTAAAAAACAAAACAAAACAAACAAACAAACAAAAAAACCCACCATCGGAAGCCAAATAAACACTCCTGCATGAATTCGGAGCTGTCTGACTTTACCTTCTTTATTTTCTGGTATCACCCTTTGCATCCTTACTGAATAAATATACCTTGTTCTTTATTCTCTCTCAGGTCCCAAAAACTCCACACACTTTCAGTCTCTATGTATCTTGTCACCATTTAGCATGGTACATCAGTAAGCTTGGGCTGCCACAACAAAATACCACAGATTAAGTACTTAAACAAGAAAAATGTATCTCCCACAGTTGTGGAGACTGGGAAGTCCAAGACCAAGGTGCTGCTGGCAAATTAGGTTTATGGCAAAGGCTCCCTTTTGAGCTTGTAGATAGATAGCTGTTGTGGCCATGTTGTTACACGACTTTTCTTCAGTGCACGTGTGAGGACAAAACGAGCTCTCTAGTGTCTCTTTTTATAAGAACACTGATTTTATTGGATCAGGGCCCCACCCTTATGACCTCATTGAATCTTAATTACTTCCTTAGAGATTCCTTCTCCAAATACAGCCACCCTAGGGTTTAGGGCTTCAACATAGGAATTTTGGAAGGTCACAAAGTTTCAGTCCATAAGATTCCACTCCTTCCATCGCAAAATGTATGTCCTTCTTTCATGAAAGATACATTAATTGTATCCCAACAGCCCCCAAAGTCTTTACTCATTCTAGCATCAATTCTAAAGTCTAAGGTCACATCTACATTTTAAAATTAGATGTGGGTGAGACCTGAGGCATGATTCATCCTGAGGCAAAATTGCTTTCTAGCTGTGAAACTGTGAAACCACACAAGGTATGTGCTTCCAAAACGTAATGATGAGAGAGGCACAGAATAAACATTCCTACTCCAAAAAGAGAAATAGGGAAGAAGAAAGGAGTGCCAGGTTCCAAGCAAGTCCAAAATCCAGTAGAGCAAATTCCAAGAGATCTTAAGATCTGAGAATAATTTTTGGTTTCGTGCTCTACCCTCCAGCCCCACTGGGGTGGCAGCATCACTCCTATAGTTCTGTGGGGCAGCCCTACCTGTTCACCTCCATAGGGTTTCCCTGCTCATGAAGCACTAGGTTGTGGCAGCCTGGCCTGCTGAAACTGAGGAGGAGGCCACAACTCCTGAAAGCTTTGAGATAGAGGAGAAAACAGCCTTGTCCTGGGCCTGCAATGAGAGTGGCAGCCCTGATGATCTCTGGATTATAGGATCATCCTCTTTTTTTTTTTTTTTTTTTTTTAAGAATAAAACACATGCTTAGCCAAATAGTTTTATTGTTCCGTCCTGTTTCCTTTGGTCCAAACTGTCAGCATTTTCACTGGTGTAATCTCATCTTTATTCTTGGTTCCTGCTGAGATGGCTGGTTAAAGCTGTTGTTCACACTCATACCAATCACCTTAAATAGTTGTTCATCCACAGCCTTAGAGTTTTCTTCAGAACATGCTTTTCCATTTTTGCAATATTGATGGGCTGAGAAATTTTCAAAGCTTCAAGTTCTGGTTCTTTTCTTCCCTTTACAATTGCTTCAATTTATCTCTCTTCTCTCTCATTTTATTATAAGGGGTAAGGAGAAATCAAGCTGCTCCTTCAACAGTTAGCTTAAAAAGTCTCCTTAGCCAAATACCAATTTCATCACTCACAAGTTTTACTTTCTACCAAACGTTAGAACAGGTTTCATCCAAGTTCTTTGCCAGTTTATAATAAGGATCACCTTTTCTCTAGTTTCCAGTAACTTATTCCTCATCTATATCTGAGGCCTTCCCAGAATGGCAGTTAATGTCCATATTTCTACCAACATTCTGTTCACAGTGATAAATATGTTCTCTAAGATGACAGAAGCTTTCTTTCTAACTCTTCTCTTTTCTTCCTGAGCCCTCACCAGGTTGCCTTTAATATTCATGATATGGTTTGGCTCTGTGTCCCTACCAAAATATCTGGAATTATAATCCCCATATGTCAGGGGAGGGACCTGGTGGGAGGTGATCGGATCATGGGGTTGGTCCCCTCATGCTGTTCTGTGATAGTGAGGGTGTTTTCATGAAAGCTGATGGTTTTAACTGTGGCACTTCCTCACTCTTTCACTCTCTCTTTCCTGCCACCACATAAGATGTGCCTTGCTTTCCTTCCCTTCACCTTCCACATGATTATAAGTTTTCTGAGGTCTCTCCAGCCATGCAGAACTGTGAGCCAATTAAACCTCTTTCCTTTCCTTTAAACTACCCAGTTTCAGTTAGTATCTTTATAGTAGTGTGAAATGGACTAATACAATCCATATTTCTATCACGACTTAATTCAAGGCAATGTAAGCTTTTTTTTTTTTTTTTTTTTTTTTTTTAGCACATAGTTCTAAATTTATCCCATCTCTATCCATCACCCAGTTCCAAAGACTCTCATATTTTTAGGTATTTGTTATAGCAGCACCCTACTCTTGGTACCAAAATCTATATTAGTCAGCTTGAACTGCCAGAACAAAATACAAGACTGAGTAGCTTTAACAACAGCAACTTATTTTCTCACTGTCCTGGAGGCTAGAAGTTCCAGATCAACATTTGGCAGTGTTGGTTTTTTGTGAAGACTCTATTTTTGGCTTGCCGACAGTCACCTTCTTGCTATATCTTTACATGACCTGTCCTTGGTGTGTGCACGTGAAGACAGAGAGTGATCAAACTCTCTGGTGTCTCTTAAGTCCCTATCAGATCAGGGACTCACCCTTATGACCTAACGCAACCTTAATTACTTCCTTACTCCAAATATAGTTAGCCTGGAGTTTAGGACTTCAACCTGTGAATTCTAGGTACACAAAAAAATTCAGTCTGTAATACATGATTACACTGTATTGACCATTAATTTATATGAAGCTGGTGCTTCACTCCCAAACCTTAGCCTTCTAAGCACTCTTGATGTCTGTTGCTGCCTGACTGGATTTACAATATCAGATTTGAATAGTTCATCATCATTTCCTAAGTATTCTGACTAAATTCTAAATTCTCTAAATTCTGTGATGGGCAAAGTTTGGGTTATAATTGCGCAGACTACTATGCCAGTTTTCTGCAGGCATGGATGACCAAGTATTAGGAAAGTAGCATGTAATTCAGGTAATTATGTTTTTTTAAGTGTATAAACATACTCTTTAAAATATAACATGTATTTTTTCTTGATCATAAATATGATGCATATTTATTATAGAAAATTTATGGAAGCAAAAGGAAGAAAATTTAAATCATCCAAATGTAATCATTCAGAATTTAGCTAATTTCAATAATTTGATGTAGATCATCCCCATCCATTATATATACCTTCCAGAAGAGTCTTTCAAGGAAGAATGAGTCTGCAAAGTGGTTTAAATGGACAGTAGAGAAGTGAATAAAATTGCTTATATAGACACATATGTAGGTACTGCTATATAGTGCTTTTTAAAACTAAAAAGGACATAGATATTCTTCTCTGTGGGATTCCATAGTTTAATTGATCACTACTATGCTATTTCTTTCTAGTTTTATAAAATATTACACAATGAGTATATCTGTAGGAAAATCTTTGTGCATCCATAATTTTCTAAGAATAAGTTCCTAGGAGAGAATTGTTAGGTTAAAGCGTTTTTAAAGCTTTTGATACGTATTTCCAAAAAGCCCTTGTGGGAGGTACATTAACTCTCCTACCGATATTGTAAACGAATGGTTGCTTCTTTTCATCAGCACCCTCTATGGGTATTGGCATTAGAAAACAGCGTTGCTGAACTGTTATGTGAAAATGGGTATGTGGTTGTTTTTATTAGCATACTTTCCTCTCTTTTTTCTTTCTTTTCTTCTGCCATTATTTTCTTCCCTTCCCTTCCCTTCTTCGCTTCTCCCTTCCCTTCCCTTCCCTTCTCCCTTCCCTTCTCCCTTCCTTTCCCTTCCCTTCTCCCTTCCTTTCCCCCCTCTCTCTCTCTCTCTTCCTCTCTTTCTTTCTTTCTTTTCCTCATTGTCTCCCTTTCTTTTTTCCTTCCAAGTTAAACGTTTTTATCTGTGGAACCAACTTATTGAGCAGATGTTCCCAGTAGGGTATAAACAATTTTATTCATTTCTACACTGTCCATTTAAACCATTTTGCAGACTCATTCTTCCTTGAAAGACTCTTCTGGAAGGTTCAACAACTTTTACAAATAATCCTTCTGCCGCTTTCAGTTCCAAAACCAGCTTCATATCACAAATTAAAATATCCAGTTCAGTGTCATATTATATAACTCTTAGTACTTTCCACTCTACAGCTCTAAGCTGGGAAATCTGCAGTAGGGAGAAGGCATGGTTAGTTTCCCATTTTGTGCAACTTAGTAAATTCATTACAAGTTTTTAGTAAAAAGTAATATATCCTTTTTACTTTATAAATTAGTGAAAGGTAGCTTCCCACAAACTCAGTTTTTCCACAACTCCAGAAAAGCCAGACATGACCATAGTGAAGATTCTTTTCTAGGATCCCCACCCTGTTGGGCTCTCTTGAGGTGGATGATGCCTCTGTTGGATGGCTTGTTACATACCCCACCTTTCTATGCCTGCATAACCTTTTTCTCCTGAGGTTATCCAGGCCCTGTCAAGAAGCTTGCTAGGATGTCATCTTTTAAAAAAATTTTTTTGCTCCTTCCTTGGACTTGTTAACCTTCAGGCAAACCCTACCATTCCTGGAAGAGACTAGATCCTTATATAACTCTTTTTCTCTTTGGGTTCAGATATAGCCACACACTTTTAGTCTCCTCAGACAACACAAAATTCAATTCCTATTCTTCAGACTCAAGAGACTACAGATCATGCTCTCTGAGAGATTCCTTCTCCAATGACTGGAGGTGAGGAGGAAATGTGGAAGAAAGCTGGGGACGGAGAGGAAGCACAACACACTGATGACTTTTCTTCAAGTGGTTTCTTTAGTGTTCACTCTCTTATAGGCTAGGAGTGGATGATTACTTGAGCTGAAAGAATAGTTTTCACAATTACTCAGCATGTCTGAAATCTGAGGATCCTTGGCACTTACTGTATTTCCACATTCAATTTTAACATTTATTTACATATGTGTCTTTTTAACCATTTGGATTTTGTTGTTGTTGCTTTCTTACTTAAAAAATTCTTAGTTCATTTTTGTTTCTGATTTTTATATATATATATATATATATATATATATATATATATATGTGTGTGTGTGTGTGTGTGTGTGTGTGTGTGTGTGTATGTAATTGTACTTTAGGCTCTGGGGTACATGTGGAGAACATGCAGGATTGTTGCATAGGTACCTACATGGCAATGTGGTTTGCTGCCTCTATCCCCCCAACACCTACATCTGTCATTTCTCCCCATGTTATCCATCCCCAACCTCCCTACCCCCCTGTCCATACCCTGTTCTCCTCCAACAGACCCCAGTGTGTGATACTCCCCTCCCTGTGTCCATGTGTTCTCATTGTTCAACACCTGCCTAGGAGTGAAAACATGCAGTTTGATTTTCTGTTCTTGTGTCAGTTTGCTGAGAATGATGGTTTCCAGATTCATCTATATTCCTCCAAAGGACATGAACTCATCATTTTTTATGGTTGCATAGTATTCCATGGTGTATGTGTGCCACATTTTCCTTGTCCATTCTATCATCGAAGGGCATTTGAGTTGGTTCCAGGTCTTTGCTATTGTAAAAATTTCCACAATGAACGTAAGTGTGCATGTGTCTTTATAGTAGAACAATTTATAATCATTTGAATATATACTCAGTAATGGGATTTCTGGGTCAAATGGAATTTCTATTTCTACGTCCTTGAGGACTTGCCACACTGTCTTCCACAATGGTTGAACTAATTTACACTCCCATCAACAGTGTAAGTGTTCCTGTTTCTCCACATCCTCTCTAGCATCTGTTGTCTCCCAATTTTTTAATGATTGCCCTTCTAACTAGCATGAGATGGTATCTCAGTGTGGTTTTGATTTGCATTTCTTTAATAACCAGTAATGATGAGCATTTTTTCATATGTTTGTCGGCCTCATAAATGTCTTCT
This sequence comes from Saimiri boliviensis, assembly GCF_048565385.1. NCBI lineage: Eukaryota > Metazoa > Chordata > Mammalia > Primates > Cebidae > Saimiri > Saimiri boliviensis. The sequence goes on along the minus strand of NC_133457.1, from coordinate 52,429,267 downwards.
TTTGAAAAGTGTCTGTTCATGTCCTTTGTCCACTTTTGAATGGGTTTGTTTGATTTTTCTTGTAGATCTGTTTTAGTTCTTTGTAGATTCTGGATATTAGCTTGAGTTTTCTTGTAGAGTTTTTATTATTTCAGTTCATACATTTATGTCTTTAATCCATCTTGAGTTAATTTTTGTATAAGGAAGGAGTTCAGTTTCAGTTTTCTGCATATGGCTAACCAGTTTTCCCAACATCATTTATTAAATAGGTAATTATTTCCCCATTGCTTGTTTTTGTCAGGTTTGTCAAAGATCAGATGGTTGCAGGTGTGTGGTGTTATTTCTGAGGCCTCTGTTCTGTTCCATTGGTCTATATATCTGTTTTGGTACCAGTACCATGTTGTTTTGGTTACTGTAGTCTTATAGTATAGTTTGAAATCAGATACCATGATGCTTCCAGCTTTGTTTGCTTGCTTGTTTGTGTGTTTGTTTTTGAAACGGAGTCTCACTATGTCACCAGGCTGGAGTGCAGTGGCGCGATCTTAGCTCACTGTAACCTCCACCTCCTGGGTTCAAGTGATTCTCCTGCCTCAGCTTCCTGAGTAGCTGGGACTACAGGCACACACCACTATGTCCGGATAATTTTATTTGTATTTTTAGTAAAGACGGCATTTCACCACGTTGGCTAGGATGGACTCAATCTCTTGACCTCATGAACCTCCTGCCTTGGCGTCCCAAAGTGCTGAGATTACAGGCATGAGCCACCGCGTCTGGCCCAGCTTTGTTCTTTTTGCTTAGGATTGTCTTGGCTATACGGGTTCTTTTTGGTTCCATGTGAAATTTAAAGCAGCTTTTTTCTAATTCTGTGAAGAAAGGCAGTGGTAGCTTGATGGGGATAGCACTGAATCTATAAATCACTTTGGGCAGTATGGCCATTTTCACAATGTTGATTCTTCCCAACCATGAGCATGGAATGTTTTTCCATCTGTTTGTGTCCTCTCTTGTTTCCCTGAGCAGTGGTTTGGAGTTCTCCCTGAAGAGGTCCTTCACATCCCTTGTAAGTTGTATTCCTAGGTATTTTATTCTCTTTGTAGCAGTTGTGAATGAGAGTTCATTCATAATATGATTCTCTGTTTGTCTATTACTGGTGTATAGGAATGCTTGTGATTTTTGCACATTGATTTTGTATCCTGAGACTGCTGAAGTTGCTTATCAGCTTGAGGAGATTCTGGACTGAGTCGATGGGGTTTTCTAAATGTACAGTCATGCCATCTGCGACAGAGACATTTGACTTCCTCTTTTCCTAATTAAATACCCTTTATTTCTTTCTCTTGCCTGATTTCCCTGGCCAGAATTTCCAATACTATGTTGAATAGGAGTGGTGAGACAGGGCATCTTTGTCTTGAGCTGGCTTTCAAAGGGGATGCTCCCAGCTTTTGTCCATTCAGTATGATATTGGCTGTGGGTTTGCCATAAATAGGTCTTATTGTTTTGAGAGATGTTCCATTAATACCCAGTTTATTGAGAGTTATTAGCAGGAAGAGCTGTTGAATTTTGTCAAAGGCCTTTTCTGCATCTATTGAGATAATCATGTGGTTTTTGTCATTGGTTCTGTTTATGTGATGGGTTATATTTATTGATTTGTGTATGTTGAACCAACCTTGCATCCCAGGGATGTTGCTGACTTGACCATGGTGGATAAATTTTTTGGTGCGCTCCTGGATTTGGTTTGCTGGTATTTTATTGAGGATTTTTGCATCAATGTTCATCAGGGCTATTGGCCTAAAAATTTCTTTTTAAGTTGTGTCTCTGGCAGGTTTTGATATCGGGATGATGCTGGCCTCATAAAATGAGTTAGGAAGGAGTCCCCTTTCTTCTATTGTTTGAAATAGTTTCAGAAGCAATGGTACTAGCTTCTCTTTGTACTTCTGGTAGAATTCGTCTGTGAATCTATCTAGTCCTGGGCTTTTTTTTTTTTTTTTTTTTTGGGTGGGGGGGGGGGTTGGTAGGCTATTAATTACTACCTCAGTTTCAGAACTTGTTATTGGTCTATTCAGGAATTTGACTTCTCCCTGGTTTAGTCTTGGGAGGGTGTATGTGTCCAGGAATTTATCCATTTCTTCTAGACTTTCTGGTTTATTTGTGTACAGGTGTTTATAGTATTCTCTGATGGTAATTTGTATTTCTGTGGAATCAGTGGTGATATTCCCATTATCATTTTTTATTGTGTCTATTTGATTCTTTTTTCTTTTTGTTCTTTATTAATCTGCCTAGCAGTCTATCTAATTTCTTAGTCTTTTCAAAGAACCAGCTCCTGGACGAATTGATTTTTGAAGGGTTTTTCTTGTTTCTATCTCCTTCAGTTTCTGTCTCCTTCTTGTTTCTATCTCCTTTGTTGCCATCTTAATTATTGCTTATCTTCTGCTAGCTTTTGAATTTGTTTGCTCTTGCTTCTCTAGTTTTTAAATTGTGATGTTAGGGTGTTGATTTTAGATTTTTCCTGCTTTTCCCTGTGGGCATTTACTGCAATAAAGTTCCCTGTAAATATTGGTTTAGCTACATCCCAGAGATTCTGGTACATTGTGTCTTCATGCTTATTGGTTTCAAAGAACTTATTTATTTATGTCTTAATTTTATTTTTTACCCAGTAGTCATTCAGGAGCAGGTTCAGTTTCCATGTAGTTATGTGGTTTTGAGTGAGTTTCTTAATACTGAGTTCTAATTTGATTTCACTGTGGTCTGATAGATTGTATGACTTCCATTCGTTTACTGAGGAGTACTCTACTTCTAATTAAGTGGTCTATTTTAGAATAAATGCAATGTGGTGCTGAAAAGAATGTATGATCTGTTGATTTGGGGTGGAGAGTTCTGTAAATGTCTATTAGGTCCACTTAGTACAGAGCTGAGTTCAAGTCCTGAATATCCTTTTTAATTTTCTGTCTCATTGATTTATCTAATGTTTACAGTGATGTGTTAAAATCTCCCACTATTATTGTGTGTGAGTCTAAGTCTCTTGTTAGGTCTCTAAGAACTTGCTTTATGAATCTGGGTGCTCCTGTATTAGGTGCATGTATATTTAAGATAGTTAGTTCTTCTTGTTGTGTGATCCCTTTACCTACTTTGTCTTTTTTTGATCTTTGCTTGTTTAAAGTCAGTTTTATCAGAGCCTGGGATTGCAATGCCTGATTTTTTTTTCTTTTTTTTTGCTTTCCATTTGCTTGGTGTATGTTCCTCCATCTCTTTATTTTGAGCCTATGTGTCTTTGCACTTGAGATTGGTCTCTTGAATACAGCACACTGTAAAGTCTTGACCCTTTATCCAATTTGCCAGTCTGTGTCTTTAACTGGGGCATTTAACTCATTTACCCATTTACATTTAAGTTTAATATTGTTATGTGTGAATTAGATTCTGTCATTATGATGTTAGCTGGTTATTTTGCGTATTAGTTGATGCAGTTTCTTCATAGTGTCAGTGGTCTTTACAATTGGCTATGCTTTTGCAGTGGCTGGTACCAGTTTTTCATTTCCATAGTTAGTGCTTTTTTTAAAGAGCTCTTGTAAGGCAATGCTGGCAATGACAAAATCTCTTATCATTTCTTTGTCTGTAATGATTTTATTTCTCCTTTGCTTATGAAGCTTAGTTTGGCTGGATATGAAATTCTGGATTGAAAATTCTTTTCTTTCAAAATATTGAATATTGGCCCTCACTCTCTTCTGGCTTGCAGGGTTTCTGCAGAGAGATCTGCTGTTAGTCTGATGGGCTTCCCTTTGTAGGTAACCAGACCTTTCTCTCTGGCTGCCCTTAACTTTTTTCTTTCATTTCAACTTTGGTGAATCTGATGATTATGTGTCTTGGGGTTGCTCTTCTTGAGGAGTATTTTTGTGGTCTTCTCTGTATTTCCTGAATTTGAATGTTTGCCTGTTTTGCTAGGTTGGGGAAGTTCTCATGGATAATATCCTGAAGATTGTTTTCCAACTTGGTTCCATTCTCCCTGTCACTTTCAGGTATACCAATCGAATGTAGGTTTTGTCTTTTCACATAAACCCATATTTCTTTGTAGGCTTTGTTGATTACTTTTAATTTTTTTCTCTAATCATGTCTTCACACTTTATTTCATTAAGAATCTACAATCTCTGATATCCTTTCTCCCACTTGATCGATTTGGCTATTGATACTTGTGTATGCTTTATGAAGTTCTCGTGTTGTGTTTTTCAGGTCCATTAGGTCATTTATGATTTTCTCTAAACTGGTTATTCTAGTTAGCAATTCTTCTAACCTTTTTTCAAGGTTCTTAGCTTTCTTGCATGGGGATAGAACATGCTCCTTAGCTCGGAGGAGTTTATTACCCACCTTCTGAAGCCTACTTCTGTCAATTTGTCAAACTCACTCTCCATCCAGTTTTGTTCCTCTGCTGACAAGAGGTTGTGATCCTTTGGAGGAGAAGAGGCATTCTGGTTTTCTGAATTTTCAGCCTTTTTGCACTGTTTTTCCTTATCTTCATGGATTTATCTACATTTGGTCTTTGATGTTGGTGACCTTTGTAGGTGGTTTAAGTGTGGACATCCTTTTTGTTGATGTTGATGCTGTTTTTTTTTTCTGTTTGTTAGTTTTCCTTCTAAAAGTGAGGCCTCTCTGCTGCAGGTCTGCTGGAGTTTGCTGGAGGTCCGCTGTAGACCCCGTTTGCCCGAGTATCACCAGCGGAGGCTGCTGAAGAGCAAAGATTGTTGCCTGTTCCTTCATCTGGAAGCTTTGTCCCAGAGGGGCACCCACCAGATGCCAGCTGGAGCTCTCCTGTATAAGGTATTTGTCGACCCCTGCTGGGAGATGTCTCCCAGTCAGGAGGCACAGGGGTCAGGGACCCACTAGAGGAAGCAGTCTGTCCCTCAGCAGAGCTTCCCGGCACAGCGCTGGGAAGTCTGCTGCTCTCCTCAGAGTTGCAGGCAGGAATGTTTAAGTCTGCTGAACCTGTGCCTACAGCCACTCCTTTCCCCAGGTGCTGTGTCCCAGAGATGGGAGTTTTTCTATAAATCCCTGACTGGGGCTGCTGCCTTTCTTTCAGAGATGCTCTGCCCAAAGAGGAGGAATCTGGAGAGGCGATCTGGTTACAGTGGCTTTGTGGAGCTGTGGTGGGCTCCACCTAATTCAAACTTCCCGGTGGCTTTGTTTACAGTGTGAGGGGAAAACTGCTTATTCAAGCCTCAGTAATGGCGGATGCCCCCCAAGCAAGTTCAAGGATCCCAAGTCGACTTCAGACTGCTGTGCTGGCAGTGAGAATTTCAAGCCAGTGGATCTTAGCTTGCTTGTCTCCATGGGGGTGGGATCCACTGAGCTAGACCACTTACTTGGCTCCCTGGCTTCAGCCCCCTTTCCAGGGGGGTGAACGGTTCTTCTCACTGGTGTTCCAGGCACCCCTGGGGTATTAAAAAAAACTCCTGCAGCTAGCTCAGTGTCTGCTCAAAAGGCAGCCCAGTTTCGTGCTTGAAACCCAGGGCCCTGGTGGTGTAGGCACCGGAGGGAATCTTCTGGTCTACAAGTTGTGAAGAGTGTGGGAAATGTGTGGTATCTGGGTTGTAGTGCATTCATTCCTCATGGCTTCCCTTTGAGAGGGGAGGGAGTTCCCTGACCCCTTGTGCTTCTCAGGTGAGGGAATGAATTACCCTGCTTCTGCTCACCCTCCATGGGCTGCACCCACTGTCGAACCAGATCCAACAAGATGAGCCAAGTACCTCAGTTGGAAATGCAGAAATCACTCACCTTCTGTGTTGGTCTCACTGGGAGCTGTAGACCAGAGCTGTTCTTATATGGCCAACTTGCCCAGATCCTCTCATGACCTTTTTTTTTTTTTTTAAAGCATGCAATGACTTTATATACTTATCTCTTTCAAACTGGAAATTATCTTGTAAATTAGTTAAATCTATATACAATCCACTGTTTTTTAATATCAGGTATCCAACAGTTCTTTTGAACCTAGTTCTGGAAGGCTTTTAAAATTATGTGTATTTTTCCTGTTTAAAGCATATTGGAATAGAATATTTTAAAAATTTACCATAACATACTTTCTTCCCACTTGTCAAATCCACACATGACACTTTTGGAATCTTCTTTTTGTCTTCATTAAGTCCCCCAGTAATTTTGCCCTGACTAGCTTCAAACCCTTGACATTTATACAGCTGTACATATAGAAGCTTTAATGATGCATGTGTATGTTAAATATTTTGTATAACTCAAAACACATACATGTGCATTCTCTACTAAATTTTTGATGTAGGACCAAGCCTTTTCTCTGAGTAGATGTCACTGACTGAAGGTCTGCATAGTCTTCTTGCATATATGACTCCCATAATGCATAATTTATAATTTTCAGTTTCATTAAATGGAGGTGAAACTTGAAGAGACTTAGGAAGCATTAGGAGTGTAGAATTATTCTATATTGAAATATAGTTTTCCAGCATTTTATGCTTCTGTTTTTCACTCTCGATTTGGTGCTGTTTTTAAAAAGTATTAATAACTGTTTTGTGAAGAGCCCAAATTTGTTTCTATGACAGCCTCATCCTTTGACCTTTCACCAATGCCGTGGTTTGGTTTGAAGGCATGTTTCAATTTCATCATCAATTTTCCCTAGCACATAGCCTAGCATAGCCCTTGGAACATGGAAGCTTCCTAATGTATATTTAACAAAGGATAGACTAAAGGAAAACAAAGGAAAGAAGAAGAATTTGATAACACAGAAAATTTTTCTGTTATATGCCAGGCCCTGTGTTTCCATTAACTAGAAAACTGTATTTAACACAGGGCCTGGCATGTAACAGAAAAATCATAATCAGTCAGAAGTTCATGACAGATAGTCTGTGTTAAGAGATCTGGACTGAATCCAGGGTAGAGTGACCCAACTGGGGCCTGACATCAGAACCTGGAGAGAATTTTACTAGAAGTTAAGAGATGTGGAAAGAACTTACCAAGAATTTTTCTTGTGCAGTGCAGACCTTCTCTAGCTATTTATCATGCTTTCCTGGGAGGAATAAAGGCAATGAAGAGATAAGACATGTGGATAAAGTCCGATCGCACCCTTGGAAACAAAAACGTTGTTTCCATGTTTCCTCATTTCAGCTCTATATCCACAATCTGGAATATTTTTTAGAGCTGCAGCTCACTTAGACTTTTTTTTACTCAACATTCATCTTGATTCCCTGTGCCACCTATCAGAGCTAGACACATGGCAGGTCCTTACTGACTGACCAGGAGGTAAGGACTGACCTTTGCTTGACAGCAGGGGAGAAAAAAAGAACACCAATAGATTACCAGGAAAAGGGGATGACAAAGACTTTGAAACATCCAGCTAGAAAAAAATTGAAGCCACATCGCTGAGAGAAGGCTTTGAGGATAGCATTCACATTTTTCCTCTCAAGTTTTATGTAACCAGGAAGAAGCTATTACATTCTGCAAGGTTTACATAATATTTCTGTACATCAGCTCAGTGAAGGTAGTATGAAATAGTAATTAAGAGTCAGAACATTGACATCTGACAGATAGCAACCCAGCTCTGGCTCTGAGAAGTCTTAGTTTCTTTGTTTGTAAATTGGCTGTAATTATACTGACCAACTCACAGCATTGTGGTAAGGACTAAATGAATGCTTAGTAGAGTTTCCAGAACACAGTATTAATAATTTCTTCATAATAGCATAGACACAGGCTGGGTACAGTGGCTCACACTTGTAATCCCAGCAATTTGGGAGGCTGAGGGGGGCAGATCATGAGATCAGGAGTTGGAGTCCAGCCTGGCCAACACCGTGAAACCCTATCTCTACTAAAAATACAAAAATTAGCTGGGTGTGATGGCAGGTGCCTGTAATTCCAGCTGTTCAGGAGGCTGAGGCTGGAGAATCACTTGAATCTGGGAGGCAGAGGTTGCAGTGAGCATAAATTGGGCCACTGAACTGCAGCCTGGGTAACAGAGCAAGACTCTGTCTCAAAAAAAAAAAAATAGCATACACATATCTGTATACTACTGGGTGTGCTCAGTCAAATTCATATCATCAAAAAGTTTCCTAAGAAAAGTAATTGCCAACCAGCTCCCAGGAGAAGACATGTAGACCTGAAGAAATCTGGGGTTTCATTTTGAAATCTTCTCTTACTCCATTGATAACTTACTGAAGAAGTGTTGTTAACTGGCATTTACACACTCTCTAAGCAAGTGCTACTTGGTCTTTACAGAGACTTCCCTCCTAAATCATCAGTGATTTAATTCTGTCCATTTAGTTATAGTATTACATGAATTATATTATATTCTAAGATTACTTGTATAAATTTGTAACCAAAATAAACTATTTTGGAAACCTGTAATACTGAATACCTTAATTAAGTAGAACCAAAATCAGGTCAAGAGTTACATATATAGACCAACTGCCTGGCAATCTTACTATGACAGTCATTGAAACAAAGTACCTGTGTTTGACAAACTGGGTTTTTTCCAACATTGGTGGCTCATATTTTCCATTAACTGGAAAACCATTACATTTGATTGAATTTGGCAGACATTTATAGACCACCTACTGTGACCCATTCTAGATCCCAAGGATCTCACAGTGTCAGGAGGAGACAGGTATATTTGAATTTCTGATAATGTTATCGGTGTTATGATGGATTTAACACAGGTATTAGGAATGTCTTGGTGTTTATAATTTTTGTAATAAAAATAATCTGGCATACCTTCAATTTTTAAAGTAATTTTAGAAAGAATATCCATATTTATGTTTAACATGCCTCATCTTACAGTTTGTCATTATTTTGGGACCACTAGGTTAGACAGGTGATGAGCAGGTAAACCACACAGAGGTACAGTATGTGTTCACCAGAGTGACTTCTGCAAACTTCCCTGCAGAAAAGTCTTGGAAAGTCTCTGGAGGAGACACTGACATCTGTATCTCAAAATCAGAATGGTGGTGGAGACTTGAGAAGGCTAGTGATGTGTAAGGAAAAGGCTTCCATGTGACTATCTCCAAGCTGAGATGAAACCTATCATCTCTCTTAGATGACTCCTGTGCCTCCTCTATCAGAGCAATGAACACACTGAAGTGTCATTACCTGTCTCTGGTCTGTCTGTCTGGCCAGTTGATGGCATTCAGAGGTCAGTGGTCTTGTCCTGTTTATCTGCAGATCCCCAGTGCTTGGCATAGCACCTAGTGTACAGTGAACACTCAATAATTGTTTGTTGAATGAAGAATGAATAAATGTTACAAGCAAAGTGTATAATCCAGGGATTGTAATCGACTCCAAGCTAATTCCTAGTCAATTTCTAGCAGTGGCTTATGGCCATATTAAACCATGCATTAGAATGATTTATGATGCCTCGTTTAACACAATAACAATAACATACTCAATGAAATAAAAAATGAATTGTGTTTTAGGCATGGTCACTTGTCAACTAGGAATTTAATTCAGAGTTTCTGTTTCAGTCATCAATACTATCACATGCAAATCTTTGATGATCCCAGTTTCATGCTATAGTGTTCAAGCACACTTAAAATTCAAGCAGCTTTTATTTACTAAAATCCCATAATTGAGGAAGAGCCTCTTCTTCAGTTAAATATTTGGCTTCAGTAAATGTGGTTCATAAATCTACTCTGTTTTTAATTGGTGTAGACATTTGCTCAACATTTGGCTTTATAACCATTTAAATGGGTTTTGCTATAATAAAATGTGTATATTTGTCTGGGGTAGGTATCATTATTTTTATGTGAGTGCATCTTGTACAATGCAATTAAAACCTTCAATAGCGGGCCGGGCGCGGTGGCTCAAGCCTGTAATCCCAGCACTTTGGGAGGCCAAGGGGGGTGGATCACGAGGTCGAGAGATCGAGACCATCCTGGTCAACATGGTGAAACCCCATCTCTACTAAAAATAAAAAAACTAGCTGGGCATGGTGGCGCGTGCCTGTAATCCCAGCTACTTAGGAGGCTGAGGCAGGAGAATTGCCTGAGCCCAGGAGGCGGAGGTTGCAGTGAGCTGAGATCGCGCCATTGCACTCCAGCCTGGGTAACAAGAACGAAACTCCGTCTCAAAAAAACAAACAAACAAACAAAAAACCTTCAATAGCAACTTGCTTTCAAAATGTATAGAAAAATATGGTCACAAAAGACTTTTGCTGCAGAAAGATATAAGTAGAAATATATGAATTGAAGGCAATAAAAATTATTTTCCAGCACCCCGATGGCATTCCTATTATGTCATTTACAAATTGTCAGATGCTTTAACCAGGAAAAAAGGAGTAATTTATGGAGTGCAATCCTCAAACCACATTCTCCTTCTCCCTCATATCACCTCCTCTCTCACCCTTAACTTGATCAACTTGGTCCATTCTCATTCCTACACCCATGTGAATTCATTGTAGTTACAGACACACCTGAGGATTAGCTGTTAGACAAATAGTAACTTTTATTATTTTCTGATTTTGGTAACTTAGGCAAGGATGGGCTGCTAAAACTTAAAAATAATAGTGAGTGGTATATTTTATAGACATTTATGTATGTGTATATATGTACACATAATTGTTTACTTTCATGGACACATTGAAAAACATTTCCAGAAATGCTCCATTCCATCGTCATTTATTGAACTCACCATCTCCTCCTCTTGGTATTTATTATTTTTTCTACAGCTTCCTGTCATTTTACCTAGGAGAGTACACATGCCAGCCAGTAGTGAACTCATTTGGTCAAATTCCCATGAAAGCTTGGACAGTATGACTCTAAACATTTAGTTGTTTGAAAAAAAATTCATAGGACTCACCTAAGTGCTGGTTTTTCACCTGAGAGAAGTGACGAGTTAGAAAGGAGGGTGGTAAGACTAGGGTAGAAAAAGAGTAACTTGCTAAACAGAAGAAGATGCATTAATTAAGCTGGTTGTGGTAATCATTTCATTATGTACATGTATATCAAATCATCATGTTACACACTTTATATACAATTTTTATTTGTCACTTATGCCTCAAAAAAGAGGGAGTGGGAAAGAAGAGCACCTTTCAGAGACATTGTCCAATTTCTATTTGCATTCCCATTATCCCTCCCTCACATCCCAGGAAGTGGGTATTATTTGCAATGCAGTTTAAAAAGTATCCTGAGGGTTCTGACGGATAATCTCAAGAATCTTTTCCCTAGAACAATGGAAGGAAAATTTTGTGTAGAAAACCCTGCATGTATATGAGAAAAACTCGTTGATGGCACCATTGATTGAGAACCGAGGAAAACAAGTTTGGCTACACAGTGCTTTTTCTTTTTCCTTTTCTTTTCTTTATGGCTTTATCACACTCTTAAAACTCAAACAATATTTTAATTGTAGCCTCTCCAAAGCTCCTTTTATTGTTTCCTTTAGCTTTGCTGCTTTCAGCCTTGTTCCTGAAATTTATGCTATTGTCAGAAATCCTAGATTAAAAATCTAGCAGTGTGGCTCAATATGCTTAACTGTCTTTCTCTCTAGGTGTTCAACACCCTTATCAAGGGTTCATCTCTTCAATTGACTAGCTGTGTCTATGTAGATGTGTGAAAGAAACACACACATACAAACACACACACACACACACACACACACACACTCTGCAGGAATGGACCTCGTAGTCACTTTGCATCAACACCCCTATTAGGATTATCAGAGTATTGGATTGTGGGTAAAGGAAGATCTATTTCTTTTCCAAAGGGTGAGAAAAATGGGAGGGTGTCAGGGAGCGGAAAAAGAGAAGAAAATAAAGTGTGTGTGTGTTTTGGGTAGGGGGAGGGAGAAAAGGAGAGAGGGAATATGAGTGAGCGTGGAGGGAGGAGGGGAAATGAAAGGATATTATATATTTTTTTGTATCTGTCATTTCCCTGCTATCTCCCATATGACTTCTTAATCCATCAGAATGCTGGGAAGATAATGTTTTGGGCGAAATAACATGAGAGAGAGGATAGACTCCCAAGGACCAATATCTTTATTGCTCGGAGGATAAACGGATTATGTCAGCCATTTTCTGTTGCTGACAGCTTTTCTTATTAACCGATTTTATTTTTTAATCTTCCAGGGAAGAAATATGGTTTTATGTCACAATAAAACGCCGGTCACATCTAATTCTGCCCTCAAACAAACAGATTTCTGAAAGCCTTGCAGAGAAATTTGAAATAACTTTAAAGAGGGGGTTTTTGGATAAAGTCTTTATCCAGGGGCTTGTTCAACTGCAGTGTAAAAGGTTTAGAGAGAGAGGAGAGGAGAGGAGAGGAGAGAGAGAAATAGAGGGAGGGAGGGAGAAGGGAAGAGAGAGAAGAAAAGGAGGAGAAAGGAAGACCCACATAGCTGTTTTGCTTGGTGATCTCTCTTCAAACACACTGGGGCATAGTCAGGATAGTTTGGATGAAAGAGGGCTGGGTAGATGAAAAAAGGAACGGTGGGCTTCTTCTGGGGCTTTGGGTGTGAGGAGCTGCTTGTCCACACCTCTCTAAAACAGACACTTGTTTCCAGTTTTTCTGGAACCATTAGGAGTTGATGGTGTATCTTTCAAGGATCATAAACAAATCAATGTGAGTCTGTGAGGCATTTGGAGCTCAGAGGCAATTCTTGTCTTTTTTCCATGATTCCTTTGCCAGGAAATTTCAACCTGCTTGAGGATTTAGGTCTTCAGTTAGCCCCAAGAAAATCTTCTGTCAAACACCCCAGACAACTTTGGCCTTTGCTCACTTCTATAGGCCTGCAATGAGCATATAGCCATCACTAATATGAAAAACCACTCGTTTCTTCTCTTCCGTGTGGCACAAATCAATTTCGCTAGACAGGGCTCTTGCCCACCAGGGGCTTAGCCCAGAAAACGTCCTTAATTTGTACCTCTTGCTTTGTTCAGTGCCCAGCTCACTGCAGACCCAGTACCTTGACTGATAATGATGGCCGAGTCTTACATTGTGTCCTGCTGGGAGGTATTGGTGATTTAGAGTACTTTAAAAATCTGTTAAAAATAAATTTCTTGGATTTTCTAAGGTGTTGTTTTTTATAAGAGAAATGGGCTTTTCAAAAAAGCATTCTGAAACCGGGGACAATTTGGGAACCTAAAGCTGTCCTAAGGTGAGACAAACTCAATACTCCAGCCAAAGAGGGGAGATTCCAATTAATAGGTTGAGACAAACTTCTTCTTACCTAGGAAGAAAAAGATGGGTTTTCTTGCCTCATTTCTTTGCCTGGAGAGATACAGAACTGGTAGAAATGGAGAGAAAAAGGTCATTTGAGGTTTTTCCACGAGAGAGTCATGAGGATAGCCACTCAAAGTGAGCAGCCCAAGGCTGCTTTGATCTAAAGCAAGCCTGAACTTCCAGGAAGTGCTTATGACTCTAAGCTGTGATTAATTTTTTAAAAAATACACGTCTTAAGTGAGCAGTTTTATTAGCTTTTGGACATATGTATTTATGTGTGTGATCAGCACTCCAACCAACACTGAGGACATTCCCATCACTCCTGATTTGAGTGAATGATACCTCTGTTTGTGCTGCACTATCTGTGTGGACATTTGTGGTGGTCCAGCACGCAGCTGCAATGAAGATCTACTGGTATAGAAGATGATTAACAGATAATTTGGCATGATAATCATTATGTTTCGCTTTACCAAGTACATTCACATACACTATCTTAGCATATCCTTTCAAACGATAATAATAATGTAATATCATCATCATCAACAGCAGTTACAAACACTGACATATGTTTATTTTGTGTCAAGCACATGTATTACTACATTTAATCCTTTCAGCAATGTTTCATCTATTTTATAGATGTTGAAACTTAAGCAAAGAGAGGTTAAGTCACTGGTCTAAGATCATAGAACGAGTGTATGTTAAAGCCTGAGAGTCTGCCTCCAAAATTTGTGCTTTTAACTAAATATATAAGATCGGGAAAAGGTAGATGACGTATAAACAAAGATCACACAGCCAATTCAGTGGTGGATCTAGATCCTATAATAGGTTTTTTAAGCTTACATCAACCTACCCTTCAACCTCATTCTCATTGTCCACCACCACCCAATATACCTACCAATCCATGCCTCAACCCTACAGAGCTAATTACTGGTCTCTGAGCTTGCTGTCATCTTTTAGGCCTTTGTGCCTTTAAATGTGTCCTTTCCTATTCTACTGAGAAACTCTCACTCATCCTTCGAGGCTTAGTTCCATTGCCACCTTCTCAGTAAACTCCCCCGCCTCTGAACTTTCAGGCACATGGTCTGTTCCCTCCCTCATAACTCTCTACTACTCCATTCTTCCCATTGGTCATATCTTTGTCTTTCCTGGTAGACTATGAGCCCCTCAAGGATAGGAAATGTATTTTGCTTTTTCTCTGTGTGGTGTCTAGCACGGTGCTTAACAAAGTGCCTAGTTGAACAGTTTTCACTAAATTATATTAACTAAGACGTATATCTTTAATATTTGATATGGTTTGGCTCTGTGTCCCCACCCAAAATCTCAACTTGAATTGTAATGCTCATGTGTTGAGAGAGGGAGGTAATTGGATCATGGAGGTGGTTTCCCTCATGCTGTTCTCATGATAGTGAGTGAGTTCTCATGAGATCTGATAGTTTTGTAAATGTTTGACACTTCCTCTTTCACACAGGTCTCACATGCCACGTTGTGAAGAAGGTGCCTGCATCCCTGGCAGCCATGATTATAAGTTTCCTGAGGCCTCCCCAGCCATGTGGAACTGTGAGTCAATTAAGCCTTTTATCTTTATCAATTACCCAGTCTTGGTTATTTCTTTATAGCAATTTCTATAACTAACACAGCATTAAATGGGGAAGAAGTACTTGTGGTTATTTCAACTAAGTCTTTGGTTTATGCCTTGTCATTTGGAACCCACAGCTATGAGATATCTACACCAGGTGGTGGCAGTATGCCTAGTTAAGGAGTTTCTGGGAGATAAATGGTATTTTTTGAAAAATTTTTAGAGTTGCTAAAATTCAAGACCATAAATTACAAAAGTCATAATGTGAGATGGTTTTAATTTTTGATTCTGTAACAAAAAGAATATGGTCATACTTGTTGGATATCATTAAAGACCCATCCTCCTGCCAATGAACCTTTACCCAGATTTTGCTATGTGTGGTCAGATCCTTCTTCCTGCAATGCTCCCCACCATTATATTGCTCTTTATTTTCATGTGAGCCTCTTAGGGACACTTTTATAATGCATTTTAACTTAGTAATTCATAACTAATGTCCTGTAACACTGTCCTAAAGGACATTAATCATAATTCAGATAATTCAGAGAAAGAGAGAGACACACATCTAATTGAAAACAAGCATGGAAAATGCTGAGTTAAGCTTTGTTAAATTGGTTTCTTGAGAGCAGTACTTTAAAAAGCCTCTATTATGTAGCGTTTCCCAGTTTTATTAAAATAGAGAATCATTTTGGGGAGGCTCCAATTAGTATCTTCTATAATATTGTGCCTGTATCATAGGTAGTCTTCAACTCTCAGGCATAAATATCTTGAGATATTTTAAAATTCAAATTATATCTTTAATTGTTGCTTTCATATAACCATGTATATGAGACAATATTTACCACAATCTGCATTGAGTTACACAATCACTGGGGACTGGAAGGTTTCGGATTCTATTATTATGCCAGTATAAACAATGGAACGCTTATAAGCTTCAATTGACCAGCAACTGAGGGAGGCTTGGTTCCCATGCAGACCTGTGAAAGAAATTTGCTATGGAATCTGCTGTGAGAATGACTGACTGTGGACACAGCCTATGATTCCATGGTGTGGGACATGCATGTTTTTTTGCAAAAACTGAGGTGCCAATGGCTGTCACTAGGTCTCTTGCATGTGCGGTTCTAATTTAACAAGACATAAAATAAATCATTCATTGAGAGCTTCAGTTTCCTTACTGTTAGGAATGTGGAATATCAGCATAACAAAACTGTTTCACAGGGTTGTTGACATAATTGACTGAGATAATGTCTTGAATAAACGTAAGATTGGGCCTGTAATAAATATTCAATAAATAGTGACACCTGTTAACAACAACAACAAAAAAACTGCAATAATAATAGTAATCTTTATAGCAAAGTCTGTGCACTGCATTATTTGGGTCATGCTGCCTTTTGCCACCTTGCAGTTCCCGGCACATAGGAAGCATTCAATAATATTTTTAAATGAATGAATACTAGCTTTTGTGGCCTATGATTTCATTGACCAGTTTGTTTCAATGTACTTATAACAACAGATTTTCTTTTCTGTTTCTTGTGGATTTTGCAGGATCTTAATGCATTACTGTATTAGTTTCCTGGGCCTGCCACAACAAAGTACCACAAACTGGGTTGCTTAAAATAACAGACATTTATTATCTCTTAGTCATGGAAGCTAAAAGTCCACAATGAAAGTATCAGCAGGGCATTGCTCCCTCTGAAAGGGAGAATATGTAGGGAAGAATCCTTTCTTGCCTCTTCCTGTCTTCTGGTGGCTTCCTTTGATCTTTGTCATTCTCTGGCTGGCAGCTGCATCACTCCATGTTTCTGTTGTCACATGATATTCTTTCTGTGTCTCTGTCTTTCCAAGGCATTTTTCCCATCCTGTTTTTCCCAGCACCAGTTATATTGGATCAGGGCCCACCCTAATAACCTCATAGTAACTTAATTACATCTTCAAAGACTCTATTTCCATATAAAGTGACACTCATAGGTACTGAGAGTTAAGACTTCATCCTATGTTTTTGAGGGCACAGTGGTTTTTACCTTAGGGTCATTAACACTTCTTTATTTAAGAAAAGGTTTTTTTTTTTTTTTTTACTTAGTAAAAAGTAAGTAAATGTTCATGCCCCTCAGGTTAAAACCAGTGCTAGTTAGGAGTTCTGTCACTAGCAGCAAATGTATCTCAGGTGATACAACCTGGGAAAAACCAAAGTCACAAGGGCTTCTTGGTACTAGGAGCCAAGGTACACACTCTTGGTACTAAGTCCAAAGAACCACAGGAATTATGATCACCTGGCTTGAGACACAGGCCCTCCCCTTAGTCAGGCTGGAGCCAATGTGCTGTGATTGGTACCGTCAGAACCATACGTGAGGAAAAGGAAGGACAATTTTCCAAAAAGAAGATTGAGTAAGAGAGTGTAATTACCTGAAGAGAAAGGAAAGCAGGTTCAGCAGACCAAAGCGGTACATACCAACTATACAAACTAAATGTCTAACTCTGGGGAAATGGTGCCCACTCTTAATGGAATATTACCTGGACATTGAAAGTGTGTTTATGCACATTTCTGTAATAACAAGTATAAATGTTTATAGTGATGTTAATATTATATCATTATAAAAATATATACAAAGTTGTTTTCAAGTTTTCTTTCACAAAGATAATACCTCAAAAAAATTGAAACATTAAATTTATGTAGATGAGGCAACCTTGTGCTAGCTAATATAAGAAGCAATAATGGTATTTATGTTGGTATAACAATGAATGACTTACTTAGAACAAAAAAATGGATATAAAAATTTATGCCAGGCTGAACTTTCAAGATACTTGGCATGTGAAAGGCACCTTAAGGAGATGAAAAAATGTCAAGAGCAAGAGTTTTGACTGGCACAAAAGGTTTAACCATGACAGGAGACTTTCTGAAAGATGGTGGATTAAAAATAGGTCCAAATTCTTTCTCCTGGCTACTTTAACAGAAAAACAATAGCATTGTCTGATAAAAAAGAAAATCAATAACCCACAGTGTAGGCTTAGAAAAGAATGAGCAAATCTAAGTAAATGCAGTGACCCCAGTTCAACAAAGTAATTGTGCAACACCAGCTGAAAAGCTGAGAGAGAGGCAGGATCAACTCTTGAAGGAGGCTTGAATGAGTTGATAAATTAAAAAAAAAATAAACAATGCTTGCTAAAAACAAAACAAGTTATGAAACCAAAGGACTGCACACAATGTGGAAATGCTATAAAGAGTAGAAAAGGGTCACAAGAGGCTGGTAAGAACAGAAATCAAGTACAAAACTGCAGATACTCAAGAACGTTTAAATATCTTATGAAGAGAAATAGAAAATCACGTAAATAGAGGAAATTTATAAATAAAAGTAAACAGGAAATTTTCTCTGACCTCTTTGAAGGCCTTGCTACAGGAGTACTTCACTTACTCAGCCTGCAGCTCTTAACCCCTTGTGGGAGGAGGAGCACACAGATGAGTGGGTGCAGGGGCTAGAAGGAGTGCTGGGTGTCATCAGGAGCAGACCTCAGTGGGACCCCAGGACAGTGTCTAGGGGGGTACTCGCAACCTCTGGAGCCCCAGAGGCCATGTGTTACAGTGCTCTTTCAGCTTTGCCATCCACAGACGGCTTAAATGTTAAAACAGCTCAGGCATCCACGCTTGTGGCTCCGGAGCTCTTGTTCGGTGTTCAGGAAGAATCAGGTCACAAAAATGAATTGAAGGGTGGAGAACCCAGAGGATTTTATTGCCAATGTTGAAAGTGGCTTTCCGCACAGGAAGGGGAGCTGGAAAGGGGATGGAGCAGGAAGGAGCAGGAAGCTGGTATTTCCCTGGATTCTGGCTGTCCCCAGCCAGGCTCTTCTCTAAGTCCTGCCTTCAAGCTGTCCCTTTGAAGTCAAGCTGCTTCTCTCTGATGTTTGGCTGCTGCTTCTCTTCTCGCCTTCTCTTCCACTCCTCTGCCAGTGGAGCCTGGGGTTTTTATGGGTACAGGACAGGGGGCAGGGCAGGCCAGGGTAATTTTGGAAAAAGCAACATTCAAGTGGGAAAACAGGGATGTACAATTCTCACTTTGGGGTGTGGTTCCAGGCTTGAGGGTGAGGTCCTTCCAGGGACTGCCCTTTTCTACCCAGTATTTCCCTGCCTCCTGTCCTGTACCCATAAAACACTGTATCAAAAACACTGGAAAAAATGGGAAAGATCAGTCATATGGGTACTAGAATTAGTGATTCAAGGGAAAACAAGTTCACTTCATGAAATAAATTTCATTATACCAATTGTAAAGGTCCAGAGAGTTTCATTTAAGAATGATCCTCAAAAAAAAAAAAAAATTGTCTTTTTCCATTCTGTTGAAACATTTCGAAATGTTATAGCCAAAGACAAATTACTAAAAAAGAAAATGAAAAAATAATAAGGTAACTTATAGGTTTATTCTGAGAACTATCATTTAAAGGTATAAGAGTAAACATGACTTTATTTCAATCCTCAAGAGTTTGAAGGAGAAAAGGATTTCAAAATGATAGATGTATATTTGTGTGTGCTCATGCATGTGCCTGTACTTGGTCTGAAAAATCTGTATCAAGCTAAATGTAGGATTATTGAAATGTAGTTACCTTTCTATTTGTTTAATCATTTAATGTCTCTTTTGGATAGTTAAAGAGTACTTCACATGTAAATCTCTTGCAAAATGGAGTTTTGTACTTTTCCTGCATTTAGAAAGTACAGTTATTCATGTGGCCAAGCTAGGAGGATAGGGACATTGGGGCAGTAGATCAGGAAAGAATGGGAGGCTTTCTGCTTTTATTAGCTTCCTAAAAATTACCATAAACTAAGGGGTTTAAAACAGCAGAAATTGATTCTCTTACAGTTCTGGAGGCCAGAGGTCTAAAATCAAGGTGTCAGCAAAGCATGCCCTTTCTGAAGTCTCCAGAGAAGACGACTTTCTTTCCTCTTCTAGCCTCTGGAGGTAGCCAGCAATCTTTAGTGTTCCCTGTTTTTTTTTTTTTTTTTTGGCAGTATAATACAATTTCTGCCTCCATATTCACATAGTCATCTATCTTCTGTTTGTGTCCAAATTCCCCTCTCCTTATAAAGACAATAATCACTGACTAGATTAGGGTCTACCCTAATTCAGTATGATCTCTTCTTAATTTGATTACATCTGCAAAGACTCTATTTCCAAATAAAGTCACATTCACTGGTTTTGGGTGGACAATAATTTTGGGGAAACATTCAATTCAGTACACTGCTGTTGAGCCATTCTGGAAGAATCTGAATGAATTCTACTAATATGGGATAGCATCAAGCGTACCACTTCATGCCTTGTGGTGGAAGAAGCCATGGGCAACAGGCAAAGTTAGGAATGAGGAAACTCCTATAGGAAAAGTCAGAATGGTCGAATGCATCTTGTCCTAACCCACCTCTCGTACAAGAAGAGTTACTATGGGAAAAATGGCAATTTGCAGTAACTCTGTTTTCCATTTCTCTCTGCTCACTCAAGAACCCAATACAGGCACTGTCCTCTCAATCTTCTGAATCCTTAATTATTTCCTCTCTCAAGACTCCTTTGCATCAAGATGTAGGTATAATGTAAGAAAACTGTATCGGTATGTGTATATTCAAAAAGACAATACAATGCTGTAGTTAAGGCAAAGCCTCATTTACAGAGACCTGGATTGAAGTCATGGTTTTGGCCTCTGCTTATCATATGATCTTCTTTAGGCCTTAGTGTCCCCACTTTAAAAATGGGAGTAATTGTAGCAACTCTTTCAGGAAGTTTTAAAAATAGTTTTAATTATACTCATCTGAGGTCCCAGTACAAGATTGCTGACTAGAGACACCAGAGACCTGCTCTCTCCAGAAAGAAGAACCAAAATTATGAATAATCTTATTTCAAATAAAACATTTAGGAGAGAACACTAGAGTTCAGGAAACACCCGAGGCACAGAAGAAGGAAGCAAGCAGCCAACTCAGCTGAGATTGGCTGGGAGCCCTGAGGAGCTCATTATTGTGAGGAAAGGGTGAGGGAACTTCGTGGTCCACATCCCCAGCATGGACTACTGAAATCCATACCATAAGAGAGCTACTTTACTCACACAAACCATGACACTAGCATGGGTGGCGATTTGAAGACTCTGTGAGGGCATTGCACCATGCAGGGAACTCGTGTTGAGTCACTCAACACTCCCTCCACCCAGACCTAAGTAGCGGCAGCTGGGCACCACTGTGAGAGCATAGCCATCTTGGGACTGCATCATGTCCTGGGAACCACAAACCCTAAGTCTCCATACCCTATGAACCCCCACTGACATCCCCCTGTGTCCACCCGGAGGGCTACAGTGGGATAGCACTGATTAGATCCAAAAGTGCTTTGGTGTCCCCAGTACTCTAGCTCACAGGGAGTACTACCTGCCAGGAAAAGGACAGCGCAGTACACCAAAAAGGCAGCCCCTGGGAAAAAGGAATACAAAGTGTAGGTTTTCCAGAGCCTGAGAGCTTGCTGTCCGGGGCTGTGAGAAGTGACTCCACCCCTAGAAGTGGCATAAACTCTATGATGAACCTCGCAGAGGGTGATCCCCTCCCACTGGCAGAACAGCCTCTGTGCTGAGGCTTATGCACATAGAATGTGACCCCTTCTCCCTGACACAGCTGTGGGCACAGCCTCTGTTACCGCTGTTGGGGGCTGGAGCAGGTGAGTCAGAGGGCTGCCTGACTGGGGCTGCGAGTTGCGTATGCTGAACCAGCCTTGCATCCCCAGGATGAAGCCCACTTGATCGTGAGGGATAAGCTTTTTGATGTGCTGTTGCAATCGATTTGCCAGTATTTTATTGAAGATTTTTTCATCTATGTTCATCATGGATATTGGTCTGAAGTTTTCTTTTTTGGTTGAGTCTCTGCCAGGTTTTGGTATCAGGATGATGTTGGTCTCATAAAATGATTTGGGAAGGATTCCCTCTTTTTGGATTGTTTGGAATAGTTTAAGAAGGAGTGGTACCAGCTCCTCTTTGTATGTCTGGTAGAATTTGCCTGTGAACCCATCTGGATCTGGGCTTTTTTTGGTTGGTTAATTGCTGCCTCAACTTCAGCCCTTGTTATTGGTTTATTCAGCATTTTGACTTCTTCCTGGTTTAAGCTTGGGAAGGTGCAAGTGTCCAGGAATTTATCCATTTCTCCCAGGTTTACTGGTTTATGTGCATAGAGTTGTTTGTGGTAATTTCTGATGGTAGTTTGTATTTCCGTGGAATCGGTGGTGATATCCCCTTTATTGTTTTTTATTGCATCTATTTGATTCTTTTTTCTTTTCATTTTTATTAATCTGGCTAGTGGTCTATTTTGTTGATCTTTAAAAAAAACCATCTCCTGAATTTATTGATTTTTAAAATATATTTTATTCCATTTTAGGTTTTGGGGTACATGTGAAGAACATGCAGGATTGTTGCATAGGTACATACATGGCAATGCGGTTTGCTGCCTTCCTCTGCATCACCTATATCTGGCATTTCTCCCCATGTTATCCCTCCCCAACTCCCCACCCCCACTGTCCCTCCCCTGGTTCCCCCCACAGACCTCAGTGTGTGATGCTCCCCTCCCTCTGTCCATGTGTTCTCATTGTTCAACACCCATCTATGAGTGAGAACATGTGGTGTTTGATTTTCTGTTCTTGTGTCAGTTTCCTGAGAATGATGGTTTCCAGGTTCATCCATGTCCCTACAAAGGACACAAACTCATTGTTTTTTTATGGCTGCATAGTATTCCATGGTGTATATGTGCCACATTTTTCCTGTCTAGTTTATCATCGATGGGCTTTTGGGTTGGTTCCAAATATTTTCTATTGTAAACAGTGCTTCAGTGAACATTCGTGTGCATGCGTTCTTGTGTCTCTATCTCCTTCAGTTCTGCTCTGATCTTAGTTATTTCTTGTCTTCTGCTAGCTTTTGAGTTTTTTTTCCTCCTCCTTCTTCTTCTCCTCCCCCTCCTCCTCCTCCTCCTCCTCCTCCTCCTCCTCCTCCTCCTCTTCTTTCTTCTTTCTTCTTTCTTCTTTCTTCTTCTTTTCTTCTTCTTTCTTCTTCTTTTCTTCTTCTTTTTTAGACGAAATCTTGCTCTGTCACCAGGCTGGAGTGCAATGGTGAGATCTCAGCTCACTGCAACCTATGACTCCCTGGTTCAAGCAATTCTCCTGCCTCAGCCTCCCGAGTAGCTGGGCTTACAGGTGCATGCAACCACACCTGGCTAATTTTTGTATTTTTAGTAAAGACGGGGTTTCACCATGTTGGCCACCATGGTCTCAATCTCCTGACCTCAAGTGATCCACCTGCCTCGGCCTCCCAAAGTGCTGGGATTACAGGCATGAGCCACCATGCCTGGCCCAAGCGCCCATTCTTTCTGTAACCTCAAGGTGGTATAAAATCATCAACCATCTGGCTAACTGATTTTTTTTTTTACTTTCCTATTTCTTTTTTTTAATTGCATTTTAGGTTTTGGGGTACATGTGAAGAACATGCAAGATTGTTGCATAGGTACACACATGGCAGTGTAATTTGCTGCCTTCCTCCTCATCAGCTGTATCTGGCATTTCTCGCCATGCTCTCTCTCCCCAACTCCCCACCCCTCATTGTCCCTCCCTTATTTCCCTCCAACAGACCCCAGTGTGTGATGCTTCCCTCCCTGTGTCCATGTGTTCTCATTGTTCAATACCCGCCTATGAGTGAGAACATGTGGTGTTTGATTTTCTGTTCTTGTGTCAGTTTGCTGAGAACGATGGTTCCAGGTTCATCTATGTCCCTACAAAGGACAAGAACTCATCATTTTCTTATGGCTGCATAGTATTCCACGGTGTATATGTGCCACATTTTCCCTGTCCAGTCTATCATCGATGGGCATTTGGGTTGGTTCCAAGTATTTGCTATTGTAAACAGTGCTGCAATGAACATTCGTGTGCATGTGTCCTTATAGTAGAACGATTTATAATCCTTTGGATATATACCCAGTAATGGGATTGCTGGGTCAAATGGAATTTCTATTTCTAGGTCCTTGAGGAATTGCCACACTGTCTTACACAATGGTTGAACTAATTTACACCTCGACCAACAGTGTAAAAGTGTTCCTATTTCTCCACATCCTCTCCAGCATCTGTTGTTTCCAGATTTTTAAATGATCGTCATTCTGACTGGCATGAGATGGTATCTCAATGTAGTTTTGATTTACATTTCTCTAATGACCACTGATGATAAGCATTTTTTCATGTTTGTTGGCCTCATATATGTTTTTTTTTTTTAAAGTGTCTGTTCATGTCCTTCCCCCACTTTTGAATGGGCTTGTTTTTTTTTTTTTTTTTCTTGTAAATCTGTTTTAGTTCTTTGTAGATTCTGGATATTAGCCCTTTGCCAGATGAGTAGATTGCAAGAATTTTTTCCCATTCTGTTGGTTGCCGATTCACTCTAATGACTGTTTCTTTTGCTGTGCAGAAGCTGTGGAGTTTGATTAGGTCACATTTTTCTATTTTGGCTTTTGTTGCCAATGCTTTTGCTGTTTTGGTCATGAAGTCATTGCCTATGCCTATGTTTTGAATGGTTTTGCCTAGAATTTTTTATAGGGTTTTTATGGTGTTAGGTCTTATGTTTAAGTCTTTAATCCATCTGGAGTTAATATATCAGGAAGGAGTCCAGGTTCTGCTTTCTGCACATGACTAGCCAGTTTTCCCAACACCATTTATTAAACAGGGAATCCTTTTGCCACTGCTTGTTTTTGTCAGATTTGTAAAGGTCAGATGGTTGTAGATGTGTGGTGTTGCCTCCGAGGCCTCTATTCTGTTCCATTGGTCTATATCTCTGTTTTGGTACCAGTACTATGCTGTTTTGATTGCTGTAGCCTTGCAGTTTAGTTTGAAGTCCAGCAGTGTGATGCCTCCAGCTTTGTTCTTTTTGCTTAGAATTGACTTGGCTATGCGGGCTCTCTTTTGGTTCCATATAAAATTTAAGGTGCTTTTTCCAGTTCTGTGAAGAAGGTCATTGGTAGCTTGATGGGGATAGCATTGAATCTGTAAATTACTTTGGGCAGTATGGCCATTTTCATGATATTGATTCTTCCTAACCATGAGGATGGAATATTGCTCCATCTGTTTGTGTCCTCTCTTATTTCATTGAGCAGTGGTTTTTAGCTCTCCTTGAAGAGGTCCTTTACGTTCTTTGTTAGTTGCATTCCTAGGTATTCGATTCTCTTTGTAGCAATTTTGAATGGCAGTTTGTTCTTGATTTGGCTCTCTTTAAGTCTGTTATTGGTGTATAGGAATGCTTGTGAATTTTGCACATTGATTTTGTATCCTGAGACTTTGCTGAAGTTGCTTATAAGTTTCAGGAGATTTTGGGCTGAGACAATGGGTTTTCTAAATATACAATCATGTCGTCTGCAAATAGAGACAATTTGACTTCCTCCTTTCCTAATTGAATACACTTTATTTCTTTTTCTTGCCTGATTGCTCTGGCTAGAACTTCTAGTACTATATTGAATAGGATTGGTGAGAGAGGGCATCCTTGTCTAGTGCCAGATTTCAAAGGGGATGCTTCCAGTTTTTGCTCATTCAATATGATATTGGCTGTTGGTTTGTCATAAATAGCTTTTATTTTCAGTGACATTCCCTCAATACCTAGTTTATTGAGGGTTTTTAGCATAAAGGGCTGTTGCATTTTGTCAAAGGCCTTCTCTGCATCAATTGAGATAATCATGCGGTCTTTGTCTTTGGTTCTGTTTATGTGGTGAATTACGTTTATAGACTTGTGTATGTTGAACCAGCCTTGCATCCCCAGGATGAAGCCTACCTGATTATGGTGGATAAGCTTTTTGATGTGCTATTGCAATTGATTTGCCAGTATTTTATTAAAGAAAGATTTTTGCATCTATGTTCATCATGGATATTGGCCTGAAGTTTTCTTTTTTGGTTGAGTCTCTGCCGGGTTTTCGTATCAGGATGATGTTTGTCTCATAAAATGATTTGGGAAGGATTCCCTCTTTTTGGATTGTTTGGAATAGTTTCAGAAGGAATAGTACCAGTTCCTCTTTGTATGTCTGGTAGAATTCGGCTATGAACCCATCTGGACCTGGGCTTTTTTTTTGGGCGGTAGGCTATTAATTGCTGCCTCAACTTCAGCCCTTGTTATTGTTCTATTCAGGGTTTCGACTTCTTCCTGGTTTAGGCTTGGCAGGATGCAAGTGTCCAGGAATTTATCCATTTCTTCCAGGTTAACTAGTTTATGTGCATAGAGTTGTTTGTAATAATCTCTGATAATGCTTTGTATTTCTGTGGAATCTGTGGTGATATCTCCTTTATCATTTTTTATTGCATCTATTTGATTTTTCTCTCTTTTCTTTTTTGTTAGTCTGGCTAGTGGTTTATTTGTTGATCTTTTTGAAAAACCAGCTCTTGGATTTACTGATTTTTTGAAGAGTTTTTTTGTGTCTCTATCTCCTTCAGTTCTGCTCTGATCTTATTTCTTGTCTTCTGCTAGGTTTTGAGTTTTTTTGATCTTGCTCCTGTAGCTCTTTCAATTTTGAGGATAGGGTGTCGATTTTACATCTTTCCTCGCTTCTTATGTGGGCATTTATTGCTATAAATTTTCCTCTAGACACTGCTTTAAATGCGTCCCAGAGATTCTCACATGTTGTGTCATCATTCTCGTTGGTTTTGAGGAACTATCTTTATTTCTGCCTTCATTTCATTGTTTATATTCAAGATCCAGTTGTTCAGTTTCCATGAAGCCGTGTGGTTCTGAGTTAGTTTCTGAGTTTTGAGTTCTAACTTGAGTGCACTGTGGTCTGAGAGACTGTTTATTATGATTTCCATTCTTTTGCATTTGCAGAGGAGTGATTTACTTCCAATTATGTGGTCAATTTTAGAGTAGGTGTGATGTGGTGCTGAGAAGAATGTATGTTCTGTGAATTTGGGGTGGATAGTTCTGTAAATGTCTATTATGTTTGCTTGGTACTGGTCTGAGTTCAAGTCCTGGATAGCCTTGTTAATTTTCTGTCTTGTTGATCTGTCTAATATTGACAATGGGGTGTTAAAGTCTTCCACTATTATTGTGTGGGAGTCTAAGTCTCTTTGTAAGTCATTAAGAACTTGCTTTATGTATCTGGGTACTCCTGTATTAGGTGCATATTTAGGATTGTTAGCTTTTCTTGTTGCATTGATCCTTTTACTATTATGTAATGTCCTTCTTTGTCTCTTTTTATCTTTGTTGGTTTAAAGTCTATTTTATCAGAGACTAGAATTGCAACTTCTAATTTTTTTTTTTGCTCTCCATTTGCTTGGTAAATATTCCTCCATCCCTTTATTTTGAGACTTTATGTATCCTTGCATGTGAGATGGGTTTCCTGGATACAGCACACCAATGGGTTTTGGCTTTTGATCCAATTTGCCAGTCTGTGTCTTTTGATTGGGGCATTTAGCCCATTTACATTTAGGGTTAATATTGTTATGTGTGAATTTGATCCTGCCATTGTGATGCTAGCTGGCTATTTTCCCCATTAGTTGATGCAGTTTTTTTTCATTGTATCGATGCTCTTTACCATTTGGTATGTTTTTGGAGTGGCTGGTACTGGTTGTTCCTTTCTATGTTTAGGGCTTCTTTCAGGAGCTCCTGTAAAGCAGGCCTGGTGGTGATGAAATCTCTGAGTACTTGCTTGTTGACAAAGGATTTTATTTCTCCTTCAGTTATGAAGCTTAATTTGGCTGGATATGAAATTCTGGGTTGAAAGTTCTTTTCTTTAAGGATGTTGAATATTGGCCCCCACTTTCTTCTGGCTTGTAGGGTTTCTTCTGAGAGATCCACTGTCAGTGTGATGGGCTTCCCTTTGTGGGTAAACTGACCTTTCTCTCTGGCTGCCCTTAGCATTTTCTCCTTTATTTCAACCCTGGTGAATCTGATGATTATGTGCCTTGGGGTTGCTCTTCTTGAGGAATATCTTTGTGGTGTTCTTTGTATTTCCTGGAGTTGAATATTGGCCTGCCTTGCTATAGTCTTTACAACTCCCAGATCAGGAGATTCTCGCCAATGCTGACAACACCAGCACTGCAGGTTTCCAGCGCAAAACTGGGTGGCCATTTAGCTGGTGCCTGGAATGCCTGTGAAACAGAACTGCCCATTCCCCTGAAAAAAAAAAAGGGGGGTGCTGAAAACAGGAAGTCAAGTGATCTGGCTCGGTGGGTCTCACCCCCACAAAGACTAGCAAGCTGAGACTCACTAGCTTGAGATTTTCACAGCTGGCACAGCAGTTTGAGCCCAAACTGTGACAATTGAGCTTGGTGCACAGAGGGGCGTCCTCCATTACCAAGGCAGTTCTAACCTTGCCTTCATAAACAAAACTGCAGGGAGGTTTAACCCACAGCAGCTCAGCAAGGTCTCTGCAGGCAGACTGTGACTAGACTCCTTCCTTGCTGAGCAGAGCATCTCTGAAAAAATGCAGCAGCCCATCAGGGACTTATAAATAAAGCCCCACATTCCCAGGACAGAGCACCTGAGAAAAGGGGTGGGTGTGAGTTCCACTTCAGCAGACTTAAAAGTCCCTGCCTGGCAGCTCTGAAGGGAGCAACAGAGCCCCAGCACAGCACTTGAGCTCTGATAAGGGATAGACTGCCTCCTTTAGTGGCTCATTGACCCCTGTATTTCCTAAAAATAACCCCTCATACAGGAGAGCTTTGGCTGAGCTGACATCTGGTGGGTACCCTTCTGGGATGAAGTTACCAGAGGAAGGAACAGGCAACAATCCTTGCTGTTCTGCAGCCCCCACAGTGAATCTGATGATTATGTGTCTTGGGGTTGCTCTTCTTGAGGAATATCTTTGTGGTGCTCTCTCTGTTTCCTGAATTTGAATGTTGGCCTGCATTAGGTTGGGGAAGTTCTCCTAGATAATATCCTGAAAGAGTATTTTCCAATTTGTGTATGTTGAATTAGCCTTGCATCCCTGGGATGAAGCCTACTTGATAGTGATGGATAAGCTTTTTGATGTGCTGTTGGATTCAGTTTGCCACTATTTTACTGAAGATTTTTGCATCAATTTCATCATAGATATGGGCCTGAAATTTTCTTTTTTATGGTTAAATACAGAATGATTATTCCCCCTGAGCCCCTATGCCATCTAAGGTTAAGAAAAAGACAAGAATGCCACTCCCACCACTTCCATTCAACACTTCATTGAAGGGTCACAATAAGGCAAGAAAAAGAAATTATAGGTATCTAGATGAGAAAGAAAGAAATAAAGCTATTTTTTATTCACGGATATTATCATCTATGTAGAAAATCTGAATCTACAAAAAAGCTGCTAAAACTAATGAGTGAATCAAGCAAGATTGCATGATACGAGATCAACATATAAAAATCAATTGTATTCCATATATTAGCAATAAACAATGAGAAATTGAAATAAAAATACCTTTTACAATAGCCTAAACAAATAGGGGTTATTTAAGAATAAATCTGACAAAAGATGCTCAAAGCCTATTCGCTGGAAATTAAAAACCATTCCTGAAAGAAATTAATAAAAAAAAACTCCATAAAGGCTTTTATTAACTAAAACCATAAACAAATGGGAGGATATACTGAATTTATGGGTTGGAAGAGTTGATAATGCTAAGATGTCACTTTTCTTTAAGTTGATCTACAGATTCAATGTAATCCAAGTCAAAATCCCAGCAGGTGTTTTTTTTGGGGGGGTAGAAATAGACAAATCAAATCTGAAATTCACTTTGGAAATGCTAAGGATGTAGAATAACCAAATCAACTTTTAAAAATAAGAACACAGTCAGAGGAGAAACAATACCTCATTTTGAGGCATATTATGAAACTACATTAGTTAAGACAGTGTGATATTGATATCAGGATAGGCAAATAGAATGATGAAACAATAGAGGATGTAGAAATAGATTCACACATATGTGGATGTATTTGGGTTTTTAAATTTTTTTTCTAAATTTTTAAACTTCAAAAGTCATCACTAACCATATGTGGATTTTGGACAAAGTTATGAGGAAAGTGCAATAGAGAAAAGATTTTGTCTCTTGAACAAATGGTGCTGAAACAATTGTTTACAATATGCAAATAAATAAACTTCAAAGCACATCTCACAATAATTGAAAAATTAATTCAAAATGGACCATATATTTAAATTTAAAGCCTGAGTCTTTAAGAATTCTAGGAGAAAATGTAGAAAAAACCTTTTTCGACTTCAGATTAAACAAATACACCTTAGATACCATACAAATGGATAAACTGGATGTCATCAAAATTAAAATTCCATACCTTTGAAAGATACTGTTAAGAGAATGACAATACAAGCCATAGACTAGAAGGAAATGCTTTTAATACATATATCTGATAAAGGAATTTATCAGAATATTAAGAACTCTCAAAACATATAAAAAAGTAATTGATGGGCTAAATATTGGAATAGGCATTTTGCCATGGAAGTTATATAGATAGCAAATAAGCACATGGAAAGATTCACAACATCATGTGTCATTAGGGAAATTCAGATTAAAACCAGAAGGTGATATAATTCACACTTATTAAAATGGCTGAAATTGAAAAGACTGCTCATGCCAAGTATTGGCAAAAATGTGAGCAATTAGAGCCCTCATAAACTGCTGATGGGAACATAAAATGGCACAATCAATCTGGAAAACAAACTGTTAGTTTCTTCAAAAGCTAAACATTCACCTACCATATTATATAGTTATTTCATTCCTAGGTATTTACCCAAGAGTGAAGCCATATATTCAAAAGTATGCACGACTTTGCAGCCCTCTTTATAATAGCACCAAATTGGAAATAACCTAGATATCCATCAGTAGTTGAATGGATAAAAAAAATTACGGTACCTCCAA
The DNA here is from genome assembly GCF_048565385.1 of Saimiri boliviensis. Classification (NCBI taxonomy): domain Eukaryota; kingdom Metazoa; phylum Chordata; class Mammalia; order Primates; family Cebidae; genus Saimiri; species Saimiri boliviensis. Next base: position 52,398,722 of record NC_133457.1, on the reverse strand, counting down.
ATAATGGAGTATTATTGACCTACAAAAACAAATCAAGTACTGGAACGTACTATAACAAGGATAAATTTCAACGTAATAAATATGGATGAAAAAACTAGAAAGAAAAGACTATGTACATCTGATTCCATTTATTAAAAATTCTGGAAAATGTATACTAATCTATAGTGATGGAAAGAAAAATTGGTGATTACCTGGGAACAGGGTGGATTATGTGCAGGAAGAAGTAGAGTAAGGGATTGGAAAGGAACAAGGAAACTTTTGAGAGTGACAGATATCTTCATTATCTTGATAGTTTCATGAATGTATGCATATATGAAACGTATCAAATTTGACTATACCCCGTGAGGATGGATGAAATAGAAAGAATGACAAAACCCAAGGTCATTGAGGATGTAGGGCAATTGTAACTCATATATTGCTAGAGGTAGTGTAAGTTGATAAAAATCATTTTGGAAAACTCATCAGTGTTTATCTGCTATCAAATACTGCATACCTTGTCTTCATACTACATACCTTGTCTTCATACTACATACCCTATAACGCATCAATTTCACTTCTGGACATATATAACCAACAAAATTAGTCTTTTTTTTTTTTTTTTGAGATAGGGTCTTGCTTTCTTACTTAGGCTGGAGTGCAGTGGCACAATAACTGCTATCTTCAGTGGCTCACTGCCAATTTCCCAGGGAGCTCGAGTGGTCCTCCTGCCTCAGTTTTCTAAGTAGCTGCAACTACAGGTGCATACCACCCTGCCTAGATTTTTTTAACTTTGTTTTTTGTAGAGACAGAGTTTCACTATGTTGCCCTGGCTGATCTCAAACTCCTGGTCTCAAGTGATCTTCTCACCTTGGTCCCCAAAAGTGCTGGGATTACAGGCATGAGCCATCATGCCTGGCCTCATTTATTTTTTTAATCATGAAAAAAAGTGTACAAGAATGTTTATAACAGCCTTATTCATAATGATTAGTGACTGAAAGCAGCCTATGTCTATGATCCACATAGTAGATAAGTAAATTGTGATATGTTCACAACTATGAAATCTGTTGATATACACAACAACACAGATGAGTCTCATGGATATAATGTTAAGCAAAAGAAGCCAGTCACAAATAATACATACTGTATATATTAGTTTTCTATTGCTGCTTTAACAAATTGCCACAAACTAAGTGGTTCAAAACAACAAAATGTGTTATCTTATAGATCTGGAGTCAGAAGTCCAAAATCAGTTTTGCTGAGCTAAAATTAATGTGTCAACAGTGCTGTGTTTCTTCTGGAGACTAAAGGGTAGAATTTGTTCCCTTACCGTTTCCAGTTTCTAGGCTCCTGGCCCCTTCTGCCACCTTCAAAGCCTTCAGCATAGCATCTTCCAATCACCTTCTCTCTGTACCGCTCCTTTTTTTCAATATCTACATCTGTTGTCATTCCCCCTCCTCCTCCTCCTCCTCCTCCCCCCCTCCCCCTCCCCCCTCCTCCCCTCCCCCTCCCCTCCCCCTCCCCTCCTCCCCTCCCCCTCCCCCTCCCCTCCTCCTCCCCCTCCTCCCTCTCCTCCCTCTCCTCCCCCTCTTCCTGCTCCCCCCTCCTCCCCCTCCCCCTCCCCCTCCCCCTCCTCCTCCTCCTCCTCCCCATCCCCATCTCCCTCCTCCTCCTCCTCCTCCTCTTCCTTCTTCTTCTTTCTTCTTTCTTCTTCTTCTTCTTCTTCCTTTCTTCCTTTCTTCCTTTCTTCCTTTCTTCCTTTCTTCCTTTCTTCCTTTCTTCCTTTCTTCCTTTCTTCCTTTCTTCCTCTACCTTTTTTTTCTGATGGAGTTTCACTGTTGTTGCCCAGGCTGGAATGTAATGGTGTGATCTCAGCTCATCACAACCTCCACCTCTTGGGTTCAAGCGATTCTCCTACCTAAGCTTCCCGAGTAGCCAAGATTACAGGCATGCGCTACAATGCCTGGCTAATTTTGTATTTTTAGTAGAGACAAGGTTTCTCCCCGTCAGGCTGGTCAGGCTGGTCTGGAACTCCCAATCTCAGGTGATCTACCCACCTCAGCCTCCCAAAGTGCTGGGATTACAGGTGTGAGCCACCACACCTGGCCATCTCTCCTTCTTTAACTCACCTGTATCCTGCTTTCTTTCAATATGGACTCCTGTAATTACACTGGGTTATTATAACAAATAAGCACAAGTTTATTTGGGTGCAAAAAGTTGATCCATGCATAGTTTTTCATAATATGCATTGTCATGTATTTTTGAAACCCCTTGTATATGAAGTTGACTGAAATGTCATTACCTGGCACATGACCATAATTTGTTTGCCTTAAAGGACTCTATTTCCACTAATTATAGATTTAAAATTTTATGTGTTATATTATTCCGGGAGGAATGTGTTAGAATGAGCTAGGTTATACTGCAGTAACACAGACAGCAAAGGCTTAAACAAGTGTCTTTTGCTGGCTAATATCACAGGTCCATCACAGGTTGGCTGGGAACTCTGCACCTTGCCTCCTTACTCATGAAACCAAGCTGATGGAGTATCTACCATCTTGAATGTTGCTGGTAGTCACAGAGGAAAAGAGGCATAAAAAGCTTTGTTCTCACACTGCTAATAAAGACATACCCAAGACTGAGTAATTTATAAAGAAAAGAGATTTAATTGATTCACAGTTCTATATGCCTGGGAAGGCCTCAAGAACCTTACAATCATGGTGGAAGGGGAAGAAAACACATCCCTCTTCTCATGACGGCAGGAAGGAGAAGTGCTCAGCAAATGGGGCTTATTCCCATAACATGTGGTGATTATGGAAACTAGAATTCAAGATGATATTTGGGTAGGGACACAGCCAAACCATATCAAGAGTGTTCACAAATGTGCCAGGTTCTTTAATTTTCCTTCTAAAAGTGTATGTTACTTCCATCTACATTTTATTGCCCAAGAAATTCACAACTAACCTAAAGGGGTCAGGAAAGTGTAATTCTATCATGTGTCTGAAAGTGGGGAGAGCCAGAAATATTTGGTGAGAAGCACCAACATCAACTACTAGGGGTTTGGATAAGAACTAATACCCAGACTGTGCAGAGTCTTAACACTGGTCAAAAAGTGAAAATGATTTTTTTTTCAAGTTAGAAATAAGTAGTAAACTCCGATTCAGTGAGCATCTAATTGCTTCTCAACTCTAAGTTCCTTGAGAGTAGGGAGTTTTTTTTTTTTTTCCCCTATATTGTCTTGTTGACATGACATAGCCTAGTGACTGTGGCATCAGACATACTACACTTCATGATTTATTTGTTGTATGAACCCATCCATTTTTTTAGGGAGAAAATAGATCATGCCAGCCCCTATGCCCACAGTTGTACTCAGAGAATAATAGCTATTTTTTACTGAGTTCCCCTTGTACTCTAAGGCTATATGTTTTGGCTGAGACCAGATAGTTGTTCAACATAACTGTTTTCTCATTTTCTTGGACACACAACTAGAATATAAACAGTTAGATATGGCCAGGTGACTAAGTTCTAGAATTGAAATGAGAGTGGGAGTGATGTGTACCAAATCCAGGTTGGGCTACTATATCCTCCTGTGCGTGATTTTCAGTGTTCTTTCTCCTGTTAACCTAATGCAGGCAAACATGGTGATCGCAGAACCACGATAGAAGGAGCCTGGATACTTAAATCATTGCTTTGAGAGAAAACCCATTTGCCAATCAGATTCAGCCATTTTGGATTTATCTTGAATAAGAAAGAAACTTCTTTTAAAAAAAAAATGGTAACTGAGATGGGATCTCACTTTATTGATCAGTCTGGTCTTGAACTCCTGGCTTCAAGCAATTCTCCCATCTCAGCCCCTAAAGTGCTGGGAGCCATTATTCTTTTTCCTTTGATTGTTAAAGGAGCCAACATTTCCTTAACTGACAAAGATGTCTTTGATGAGAGATGAGATCTTGGTGAGCTGGTGGAGAAGCCCTTTTGTTTTTCCTCTCTTTTTGTGAGATGCAGTCTCACTCTGTCATCCAGGCTAGGGTACGATGGCACAATTTTGGCTGATGGTAACCTCCACCTCCTGGGTTCAAGTGATTCTCCTGCCTCAGCCTCCCTAGTAGCTGGGATTATAGATGCATGCCACCATGCCCAGGCAATTTTTGTATTTTAGTAGAGACAGGGTTTCAACATGTTGGTCAGACTGGTCCCAAACTCCTGACTTCAAATGATCTGCCCACCTTGGCCTTCCAAAGTGCTGGGATTACAGGCGTCAGCCACGGGGTCCAGCCAGAGAGGTCCATTGAGGAGACAGTTTGTCCTCAGATTTTGGCAGAAGGTTCTACAAGAAAAGGAATGGTAAGAGAGGAAAGCAAGAAAAAAAGGCAGGAATTATTTCTTAGAGATGGAGAGTCAGTCCCTGGCCAATTCCATCCCTGTGGAGAGAGCTGATGCCCTGGGGTGAGGAGCAGGACTCTTCTCATGTCTGTGTGAACAGATAGAGTCTTTGGCTATCTGGAGAGCCCTAGTGCCCTAATGATGGTGAGCTGAGGGCACTAAGCAAGTAGATGACAGCCACATTAAATGTGAGAATTACCCTCAAATTTTCTCTCCCACATGCTGGAAATCCCTACTAGGGTAGTTCCTCTGAGCTTTAGCATTGACTCCAGAAGATTCTGTAAAATTATATACAAATTGGCTGGACGTGGTGGCTCATGTCTATAATCCCAGCACTTTCGGAGGCCGAGGCAGGTGAATCAGGGGATCAAGAGATCAAGACCATCCTGATAAACATGGTGAAACCCCATCTCTACGAAAAAAAAATACAAAAATTAGCTGGGTGTGGTGGTGCATGCCTGCACTCCCAGCTACTCAGGAGGCTGAGGCAGGAGAATCACTTGAACTAGGGAGCCAGAGGTTGCAGTGAGCCGAGACAGCACTACTGCATTCCAGCCTGGCGACAGAATGAGACTCTGTCTCAAAATAAAATAAAATAAAAAATTATATGCAAATTATCAAACAACATAACTAATAAATCCAGAACCATGTTTTAACTAACAGGTAATGTCTGCAATATAAGAAAGCTAGGGATGAAGTGGAAGGAGGCTGGGCAACCATATCTGGGAACCTCTGTTTCAGTCCTGGCATGGCCAGCTTGATGTGCTAATTTGAGAAAGTCCTTGTAACTCTGTTTCCTAACTTTCTAGTTTTACTCCTTTGTTTCCTAAGAAGGCAACAAATCTAGAGATTCAGCTCAGATGCCATCTTCTTGAAGGCTTCCCTGACCCCCACCTAGGAGAGGTGCCATGGCCGATTGGGCTCCTCCTCTGTCCCCCACAGGGGAGCATGCACTGCAGCACCATGGTTGTGTGTCTCCACAACTGGACTGGATAGTCTCAGAAGCAGGAGCTATGTCTTACTCACTGTTGAATCTCCAGCGTGTGGCCCATGATCTGGCTTATCAAAGGTGTGTTGAATACGTTAGCAACTTATTTTGCTGGGAGGGTTGTGTTCCACATGAAAAAGAGATCATGGCAATCTTCATCTCAAAAGACAGGATCTGAGTTAGGACCTAATGGAAGGGAGGGGAAGAGGGAAGAAGGAATTCCAAGTAGAGGACACCAAATGACCAGGGTCCTCATAAGACTGGATCTGGAACAGCCTTCACAGGATAGTGCAGTATCCAGAAGCCCCTTGAATTTTGGGTGGCATAGGCATCTCTCAAGGTCTCTCCATGCAGACCATGGGAAGAGGCAAGTAGAAACAGGATCCTGTGCTATTGACCGCAGAAATGCTCTGTCACCTCAGGAGCTGTCTGGTTGCTGTCCACAGGCTTGGGCTGTCATCAGTAATGGCAATGTCCATGGAATAAAATAAATAAATAAAGCTATATTGATATCAGCTCCATTAGAAACACAGGAAATAAATTAATGTTGGCCAAATGGGAAAAGAAAAAATCAATAGTGAAAGAAATATTATTTTTAATCTTCTGAGAAGGTTTTTATAAACAACAGAAAGGGAAGAAAATACAAACCATGAAAAAGGATCTGCCATCATCCTTTTAACCTTTATTTATTATCACTCATTCTATGTCATCGTGAACTGCATAATTTAAAATTTCATTTTAATTTCATATAATTCAATGTATCATGTAATTCAACCTAGCCTTTAATAGCATTTTTTTTGGCTGAAAACTTTTTAAATGTCTCAGAAGGAAATGTAACCAGGGAGAGGGAGGGTGGGAAGTCCTATAACCTTCTAGACTAGTCATTTAATTTCTGAGATGAAATCTGTGCAAAAATATGATAACACTAAGAGCAACAGATATGAACAATGTGAATGTCCCTTAATGGCATGCCGAATCATGTAGCATGTCTATGGCTTGGCTTTCTCTCTGTGTCTTCTGTGCTTCCACTTGAATTCAAATTATTTTAGCCATTTTGATTGTTTTAGGAGAATATGCCTTCATTTGTTTCACTATGGTATATTCTGAGAGAATGGTGTGTCCTGTAGATCATACCTGAGAGACTTCTAGAGTTTAGGAAAATACGCATATTAGTAGCTAGCATTTGCTGAGCATGTACTTTGTGGCAGACATTAACTTAAGTGCCATAAATGCCCTTTGTTAATCAATTCTCGCTGCCTTGTGAGATAGAGGGTGTTATTGGTCATATTTTATAGAAGAAAACTGAAGCTCAGATTGATTGAGAAAATGCCTAAGGTCACATAGCTTCAAGGTCAATGCCCACCTTGACCTTGAAGTAGTAGAGTTGTGAGCCCAAGCCCAGCAGATGCCCAAGACTGTGCTTTTAGACTCATTAAAAGGAGTGTAATTAATGAGAGGGACTAGAGAAGCTCCTGAGTTCCTTTCTCACATTGCCCCACCAAGGCTCCTGCATGAGAGATCCCACTATACCACAGCTTTCTTGAGAAATCTGTAATATTTTTCTAAGCAAATGACTTACTTACTGAGAAGCATCCTCTTTGTGACCCCTGGCTTTGGAGCAAGGCTGGACCTGTAACACAGTCAGCAAGACCTTTACTTTACCTTACAGTCTCCATTCTGGGTTTAGCTCTGGTCTTATGCTATTGGCTTTAAGCAAATCTGAGTTGGCCTCTCGTTGTTTTCGACTGAGAGATGTGCTGAGATCATCTGCCTATTTAGTATGTTCATTCATCATTTATTCACTTAGTCACTATGTTAGGATAGATTAGATTATAACAAAATAACAAACACCACCTCTTCTCCAAAGCTTGGGGGCATAAAATAGCAAACATTTATTTTTCTGTGATATATTTTCAATATGAGATGTCAGAGGGCTTTTGCTCAAGTTCCACCTTGACATGTGCTTCCCTGAGATGCAGGGACGAGAACATGCAGCCAGGGGAAGGGAACATAATTAACACACTGTCTCTTAAGGGCTCCATTTAGAAATGATGTGTGTCACTGCTACTTACATCTCATTGGCTAAAGCAAATGAGATAACTAAATGTATCTGGAAGGATGTGAGCTGGATTGTTTGTGAATAGCTTTGATGATGGCCATGACACTATTCTAGGCAATGTGGATGCTGTAAAATGTCTTCATACTAATAAGGCAGGTAGTTAGTGAACCTGGGAATAAATATAGAGTACAATTTTAAGCTGAGTTAAGTGCTATGAAAAATTAAAGGATGAGCAGAGAGTAATGGAGGCAATGGGTAGAGGAAACTCTTTTTGATAAAGTATTCAGGAAAGACCTCTCTGAGACATGGCATTTGAGCTAATAATTACAATGAAAAAAAGAGATACAAAAAGATCTAGATGAACATTTCAGGAAGAAGAAATGGCATGTGCAAGGGACCTGAGGTGGGAATGGACTTCACATGTTAGAAGGCGAGCAGACTGAAGTGTAATGAGGGAAGGGAAGGTGGCTGCTGCTGAGGGCAGAGAGTAGCCAGCTCATGGGAGCCTTAGAGGCTGTGATAAGTACTGTGAATGTAATTGGTGGGTTTTTAAACAAAGGAGTGGCATGAGTTAATTTACACTTTTATAAAGATCATTTGGCTGTTCTGAGAAGAAGTTATAGAGGGTGACGGTATGAGCAGGGAGACCACTCAGGAGGCTACCATCAGCCTCGTGTCTGAATCTAGCCCAAATTGGCATGTCCATGGTTTGCCAAAGTGTCCATGGTTTGGATCTTTCTGCCCCTCAGAGTTGGTCCCCTCAGCCTTCACTGGGTCATCCACACAGGTGAGGCCTGGCTCGGGGAGATTCTTCCTAAGGGATGCATGTTTTTTGCCCATGCCACAACCAAGAATTTGCAAGGAAGAATGGCACTCAGACTCAGGATCTCAGCCCCTAATTGAAGAATAGAGAAGACATGGCTGTAGGGTTGAACTGAGGCCTGTGGAATCTGTTTGTGGTGTTGAGAGCCACCCCCACGTTTGATTGCCACCGTTTTTCTCTATAAACATAACTGAAAAATAAACTCCTTGCTTTTTAAACAAAGTGTTATTTCCAAAATTCCTAAACATTAATTTGCTTAATGCTGCCCTGTTGCAGACCATGTGTTTAGCATGATACTTTGGCACAAGAGATGGGCAGAAGGTGCCTCATATATTTGTGTCAGGCTCCATCGGCAGTGGTGTTTGTCAGGAACTGCTTAAGTGACAGCCACAAAACACCTGATTGTACACCTAGAATTACCTGCTATAGAAGAGCAGCTCATGTCTCTATCTGCCATCAGTGATTTGTATATTTCAGCCAAAATGGGCACGAAACAAATCTGGAAGGAAGTAGATATCCAAATTAGTTCTCCAACCAACCTTTCACAATGGAAACAGGCATCTTCTCTGAAAGTTTCTGTGTGATGAGTTTACTTGGGGCATTTGTTTGCTGTCTCTATTCTTTCCTCTGCCCAGGTATAAGCACTTAGGCTTAGTTAAGCCCACGGGAAGGGGTCTAATTCAGGCATTGCAAATGATTTTCAATTAGAGAGGATTCATTTCTATTATTTCTGAATCTAGCCCAAATTGGTATTCAATCCTCAAGACCAGAAAAGAGAAATAGATAAAGTTCCTCAACATTTGCTCAAAACCCAATTTGACATTTTCTTGCATTAAATCTGAATTATTATGGAAATTAAAAACAATGCATTAAAATGAAGTATAAGAAAGACAGCACATTTATAACTCTGCCACTTTTAGAAGCTTCATGAATGCAATACCTATTCATTTTTTTATTTTTTGAGTAGATAATATTTTTATATGCTTTAAAAATAAAAACAATATATGTACATATCTGCAGAAATAACAATTAGAAATAGATTTTTTTAAAACTTCTCATTTTGGAATAACTTTAGATTGATAAAGAGTTGCAAAGATAGTACAGAGTTCCCAATATACCATTCGCCAAACTTGCTTTAAAATGAACATCTTACATAACCGCAATAAATTTGTCAAAATTAAGAAATTAGCATTGGTACAATACTACTGACTAAAGACTTTATTCAGATTTCATCAATTTTTCTTCTCATGTTTTGTCTGTTTTAAGATGCAATCCAGGATATCACGTGGATTTAGTTGGTGGGTCTCTTTAGTGTTCTCTGATTTGTGATAAGTTTCTCTGTATTTTGTTGTTTGCTATGACCTTAACAGCTTTGAAAAATACTGGTCAAATATTCTGCAGAATGTCCCTCAGTTGGGGGTCTATCTTATGTTTTCTTACGATTAGACTGGGGTTGCAGTTTTTGGAAAAGCATATCACAGAGATAAGGCGCCCCTCTCATTGCATCATCTCAGTGGTATGTGACATGCTAAAGCTGATCACTTGGTTAAGGTAGTGTCTGCTTACTTCCAGTTTTCTCCACTGTAAAGTTATTATATTTCCATTTCCATAATCTGTGATTTGGACACAGATCATTACCTCTAGCCTTGCACTCTACAAGAGGGAAATTCTACCTCCTGGAGAAGGGACTTTCTACATGTATTACTTGGAATTCTTCCATAAGGAAAATTTATCCCTTAGCCTCTCATTTATTTATTCATTTGTTTATATCAATGTAGACTCATGGATATTCATTTTATTATGGGGGTTATAATTCAATATTATTGTAATTAATTTTGTAACTCAAATTGTTCCCTCTTTGGCCATTGGAAGCTCTTTTTAATTGGCTTCTTGGTCCTTTTGACTTGACCCCATACTTTGAATTTTTTTTTTCTCCTTTGATTGCTTTCTTGGTTTCTGACTTGATGAGATGGTCCAGGCTCATTGTGGAGCTTCCCTCTCTCAGTCATAGAATCAGCCATTTCTCCAAAGAGCCCTAGTTCCTTTCATTAAAGAATGGTATTTAAAGGCTGGGTGTGGTGGCTTATGCCCATAATCCCAGGATTTTGGGAGACTAAGGCAGGAGGATTACCAGAGCCCAAGAGTGACTAGCCTCCAGCTTGGGTGACAGAGTGAGACTGTGTCTCCAAAAAAAAAAAAAAAAAGAGAGAATATTTAGAAATCAAAATCTGGGCAGTGGTGTGCCTGTTGCTAGTAGGGTGTCAGTGCTTTTTGTTTTACTCAGTGAACAAAGCTAGGAAATAATCCATGTATATATACAGATGGATACCTGTCTCACTCTTACAACAGCCAGGAGTTCACACTTAGATCTCTGGCTCTAACCCACAGGAGAGATGGTCCAGAGTCCATCTCTGACTCCTATCCACAGGATATATTGTAGTCTTCCACCCTTACTTATTTGTAAGTCCTTTCTATGATAGTGAGAAAATTGGCTCCTATTATCCACAATGTATTTATTTTGTTCAATCCAGCATACACTAAGTTTCAGGATTGCCAACCCATATGCCACTGAGAAATACATTTATCAACTAGAATAGTAGTGTTTGCACATAATTCCTTTGTCTCTGGCCTTAGTGTCCAGCTCACATACCACTTTCCAAAGCTACTTAGGTCAGCTCCTTTTTACTCTCCTCTTTTCAGTGAACTTACGTCATACATTGATAATACAGTTAGATTCATTTGTCTTAGTCTGCATTCCACCCTGGGATCTCTTCACTTTCTGCTTTAGTGTTTTTTTTAAATTAGCATACAGTAACATTCATACTGTACTGTGTACAGTTCTGTGAGTTTTGACAAATGCCTCCACCACCCCACAATCCTACAGAGCCGACATGCTCTTGTGTGGCCCTTTATAATCAGCCTTTCCCTCTCCCCCACACAACCACTGATTTGTTTTCCATCCCTAGAGTTTCATATATACTTACCACTTTTCCTTCACATTATTTTAAAATTCAGGTAGCTCCCTGTTACATGGACTTAGATACATCACAGTCTGTATCTTCTCAATATTGAATATGTTAAAGGACATCTATCTGCAGTAAGAAAACTAAGACATTGCCTGGGTACACACCAGCTCCAGTATTTACTAACTGTAGGACTATGATCAAATTGCTTAACATTTAAATGTCTCAGTTTCTTTTTTTCCAAAGTGAGGATAATAATAATAATAATGATCTAAGATTGTTCTGTGGGAAAAAAAGTGCTGATACATGTAAAGTTCTCAGAATGGGGCTTAGAACATAGCAAGTACTCCAAAAATGTTACCTGCTATTATCATCATTATTGTTACTAATCTATATGCTGAGTCACCTCATTAAAGTGAAAAAAAATTCTCTTTATTAAGTATCTCATCCACTAAATTACAAGTAGAAAATCTGGTGGTTGGGGAATGGAAACTATTTTTTTCTTGCTTATTGATACTTCTCTTTTATTTATAGTTTAACTCTTGCTCACTATATAGACAACACACAGATATAAGAATTTATTCATGACTTAGTACTGTAATGTCAACCAATTTTCTTTTTACTTGCTACTGCTAGCACATGGTAGATACTCAACACCTAATGGCAGCCTCAATGAATGGGACCTCCCTGTGTGCTTGTGGTCCTTAGAAATACAAAGGTGAATGAGTTCTGGTCCTTCAGTTGAGCAAGTGACACAGGCAGGCAAGTGCTATGACCAGTGCCTCCACCTCTCAGAGGTAGGTTTGGCTGGCTTTTCCTGAGTGGGATGCAAAGTCGGCACTTGGAGACAGGTCTCCAAGGAGGATTAGAAAGCTCTTATGTGGATAAGATGGGAAAAGGGATTCTAGCAGGGAACCTAACACGTATAAGTTTCTGGACGCTTGAGAGAGCTCAGTATGTTCCAAGAATGGCGAGTTGATGATGTGGCTGAAAGTGGCATGCTTTGTAATGGGAGGCAGGAGCTGAGGCCAGTGTGGAAGCCAGGGCCAGATCTTGATGGTTTTTATGTTTTATGCTGAGGAGCTTAGAATCTATTATCAGTGGAGTGGAAGCCAGGGAAGACTTTTGAGCAATGGAGTAGAAAGGTTAGGTTTGTGATAAGTGGATCAATGAGGCTGCAATAGTGAGAATGGATAAGAGGTGGTAGGCAAGCATTTCAGAAGCAGAGAGTCCAACTGGAAGCCATTGGCGCTTTCTAGGAGAGAGATGGTTGTGGTCTGAACTAGAACAGTGAGAGGAAGAATGGAAGGGAAGGGGCAATTGAAAGACATTTTGATGGTAAGTTTGGCAGCATTTTGAGATGAATTATATACAGAAGACTGAGGACAGAAAGGAGTGGAGAAAGTAACAGCTGGTGTGCCTACTTGGGTAAACTACTGGATGGTATACTCATTCCTGGACATAAGACTTAGGCCTGGGTGAACAGGTTTTGGGGTGAAAGTAGGAGTTAAAGAATGAGTTCAGGTACACACAAATGTAAACACCGCATACACCTGTGCATATGTAATGCATACACATCATTCATTCACCAATAATTATTGACATTACAACAGGAAACACAGAATCAAAAGTGACAGGGGAAGTTCTGTGTGTGCTTGAAATAAACATGAGGATGTGTCTTCCCAAGAATGTTCAGATTGAGGTTGAGGCCAGGAAAGTGACTAGGTGAAAAGTCACTGGCTTGTGGGATGACCTAGCTCTGCTTTGTCTTTAGTTACTGCTGATTGACATGGCGTTTTCCCTCTAATGGTGACTTTCTATTCATAAAGTAACATGTTTTGTGGATGGATATGACCCTGCTGCCCACTGCCCACAGGAGAGTCCCTCTGAGTTTCTGTCATCCTTTGGATGGTGACATTTTCACAGCATCAGCTGGTCTGGACTACAGGTACAGCCACAGACCATGGAGCAGAAGGAAACTGTGGACTGGTCCCCATAAAAATGGAGGCCCTATGACCTTCCCCTTGTCAATGATGCTCTAATCAGTGGAACAAACCAGGAGCACTGGGCAGAAGGTGCTTTATACTCCAGTCACTACCTGTTTTCCTGAAATAACATGCCCTGTGATATAATGTTGAAATGAAACGCTAGAGTCAGAAGAAAGGTCCTAAGTTATGGAAAGGAAACTTAAAGCACAGAAGCAAAGAGAAAGAGGCCTTCATCCTGACACCTTGAGGGGAACAGGGAGGCTCAGTCCTTTAACTGTGCTGGGCACCCCGTGCCTATCAATGTACATGTGCATTGCAGGGCAGGTGAGAGTTGGTCTCACTCAGCACTGCTAGAAATATAATAGGACGGCTTTATGTCAAGCAAAGAGGCACGTTTATTACATAGAAGCTCTTGCTCTAAGCTGCAGATGAGAAAAATCCTCTAATCTCACTCAATTTTAATCCTGGATTAGGCAGATTTGTTAATAAAACACTAGTAAAATTAAGAATAGTTTGCAATTATCTTTAACTTCTATTCCTTACATTACAGTAAATGGTTTTAAAAATACACACAGATGAAATAAAGTATGTTTTAAATTCCCTGCACCCTTGAAGAAAGAGTTCAGAAAAATTAAGAGTTCCTGTGATAAAGCCACTACTAGAAAACTCAAGGAAGAGAATGAAAGAGAGCAGAAGAGAATGGCTCAATTAGGATAATATTTTCAATTTTTGTGTAAACAGGCTAATCCAAATCAGAAAGATGACCTCAAACAGTGTTGGCAGAGGGTAATGCTGAGTATGTTGGGATGAATGTAGTGTATGTTGAGCTCAGACACAGGTATGCTGACCCAGGCCCTCCCTCCCACCTAAAGCGAGAGCTGCATTACCTATGCAGACAAGTGTTTCTGAGGCAAGGCAGGCAGAGTAAGTTGTCCTCATGCCTCAGCTCTGCACATAGAACTCAGCCAGAAAGAGCATCATATACCTGGTGAATCTATGAAACCGTGAAGGGGACAGACATGGTTAGACTATTCTCAAACAGTCTGCAGCTCCAGGAAATGCCTTAAGTAGCTACCTCTTTCTTATTTCTAGAAACTGGGCTGCTGTTTGTGCCAAGGCAGTGCCAGTTAGAAGACAAAGAAGCCTTGCTCCTCTGAATCCCGGTGAGGGTGCTTGGGTAGCACTCATCAGTGAGAACTCATCACTTTCCCAACATGCTTTCTGTGTAAACTTGTCCACTTTCATTTCCACTTTGCTTTAAATTTAGTTGTGCGCATCTCCTCCTCTGGAAGTGCCCCCGGAGCTTCTCTCTTCACTGAGGACTGATGTGGGAGGTGGGAAGGTTGCAGAGAAACAGCCATTCACAGCCATCCACAAGTGGGACCCAGCTCACATAATACGTTTTGTTTGTTAGCACGGTTAGCTCAGACAACGTTGAGGGGAAAGGAATACACTTCACATAACAACCCAGAGTTATGGCTCCTAAAAAATTTGAGAGCTGTGTTCCCACCGGGCAGCAGTCTGCAGAAGGGCAGAGGCAGCTTCCGATAGGATCAGGTGGTGTCCACACACTTCATGCTGTCTGGCCACATGACTCCCTGCTTCCCACGCATCACTGCGGTGAGTGTCAATGCCACTGAATCCTCTGCTAGTACTGTTGTTCACCTTATAGAAAGAAGAAATGGACCCTTCCTTGTTCCCGTGTTTCTCTCTAATAGACCACTAAGAGTGCATGCCTCTTTTAAAAAAAAAATTTTACCTTAGGTTCTGGGGTACATGTGCAGATCATGCAGGATTGCTGAATAGGTATAAACATGGCAATGTGATTTGCCCCTCATCCCCCGATCACCTACCTCTGGCATTTCTCCCAAGTTATCCCTCCCTGACCTCCCCACCTCCTCGGTGTCCCTCCCTCGGCCCCCACCAACAGACCCAAGTGTGATGCTCCCCTCCCTGTGTCCATGAATTCTCATTGTTCATCACCCACCTATGAGTGAGAAGATGTGGTGTCTGATTTTGTGTTCTTGTGTCAGTTTGCTGAGAATTACAGTTTCCAGATTCATCCATGACCCTGCAAAGGACACAAACTCATCGTTTTTTTGGCTGCATATTATTCCATGGTGTATATGTGCCACATTTTCCTTGTCCAGTCTATCGTCAGTGGGCATTTGGGTTGGTTCCAGGTCTTTGCTATTGTAAATAGTGCCACTATGAACATAAGTGTGCATGTGTCTTTATAACAGAATGATTTATAATCCTCTGGTTATATACCCAGTAATGGGATTGCTGGGTCAAATAGAATTTCTATTTCTAGGTCCTTGAGGAAGTGCCACACTGTCTTCCACAATGGTTGAACTAATTTACACTCCCACTAACAATGTAAAAGTGTTCCTATTTCTCCACATCTTCCCCAGCATCTGTTTTCTCCAGATTTTTTAATGATTGCCACTCTAACTGACATGAGGTGGTAGCTCAATGTGGTTTTGATTTGCATTTCTCTAATAATCAGTCATGATGAACATTTTTTCATATATTTGTTGCCCTCATATATGTCTTCTTTTGAAAAATGTCTGTTGATATCCTTTGCCCACTATTGAATAGGTTTGTTTTTTTCTTGTAAATCTGATTTAGTTCTTTGTAGATTCTGGATGTTAGCCCTTTGTCAGATGGATAGATTGCAAAAATTTTTTCCCATTCTGTTGGTTGCCAATTCACTCAGAGCTCTGGAGTTTAATTAGATCCCATTTGTTTATTTTGGCTTTTGTTGCCAATGCTTTTGGTGTTTTAGTCATGAAGTCCTTGCCTATGCCTTTGTCCTGAATGGTTTTGCCTAGATTTTCTTCTAGGGTTTTTATGGTGTTAGGTCTTATGTTTAAGTCTTTAATCCATCCGGAGTTGATTTTAGTGTAAGGTGTCATGAAGGGGTCTAGTTTCTGCTTTCTGCACATTGCTGGGCAATTTTCCCAACACCATTTATTAAAAAGGGAATCCTTTACCCATTGCTTGTTTTTGTAAGGTTTGTCAAAGATCAGTTGGTTGTAGATGTGTGGTGTTGCCTCCAGGGCTTCTGTTCGGTTCCATTTGTCTATATCTCTGTTTTGTACCAGTACTGTGCTGTTTTGATTACTGTAGCCTTGTAGTATAGTTTGAAATCAGGTAGCATGATGCCCCCAGCTTTGTTCTTTTTGCTTAGGATTGTCTTGGCTATGCAGGCTCTCTTTTGGTTGCATATGAAGTTTAAGGTGGTTTTTTCCAGTTCTGTGAAGAAGGTCATTGGTAGCTTGATGGGGATAGCGTTGAATCTATAGATTACTTTAGGCAGTATGGCCAATTTCACGATATTGATTCTTCCTAACCATGAGCATGGAATGTTTCTCCATCTGTTTGTGTCCTCTCTTGTTTTGTTGAGCAGTGGTTTTTAGTTCTCCTTGAAGAGGTTCTTTACATCCTTTGTTAGTTGTCTTCCTAAGTATTTTATTCTCTTTGTAGCAATTATGAATGGGAGTTTGCTCATGATTTGGCTCTCAGTTAGTCTGTTATTGGTGTATAGAAATGCTTGTGATTTTTGCACATTGATTTTATATCCTGAGACTTTGCTGAAGTTGCTTATCAGTATAAGGAGATTTTGGGCTGAGATGATAGGGTTTTCTAAATATACAATCATGTCATCTGCAAATGGAGAAAATTTGACTTCCTGTTTTCCTAATTGAATACCCTTTATTTTTTCTTCTTGCCTAATTGCTCTGGCTAGAACTTCCAATGCTATATTGAATAGGAGTGGTGAGACAAATCCTTGTCTAGTGCTGGAATTCAAAGGGAATGCTTCCAGTTTTTGCCCATTCAGTATTATATTGGCTGTAGGTTTGTAGTAAATAGCTTTTTACTGTTTTCAGGTATGTTCTTTTGATACCTAGTTTATTGAGAGTTTTTAGCATAAAGCACTGTTGAATTTTGTCGAAGGCCTTCTCTGTATCAATTGATATAGTCATGTGGTTTTTGTCTTTTATTCTGTTTATGTGGTGGATTATGTTTATAGACTTGCTTATGTTGAACTAGTCTTGCACCCCTGGAATGAAGCCTACTTGATTGTGATGGATAAGCTTTTTGATGTGCTGTTGCAATCAGTTTGCCAGTATTTTATTGAAGATTTTTGCATCTACTTTCATCATGGATATTGGCCTGAAGTTTTCTTTTTTGGTTGAGTCTCTGCCGGGTTTGGGTATGAGGATCATGTTGGTCTCGTAAAATGATTTGGGAAGGGTTCCTTCTTTTTTGGGTTGTTTGGAATAGTTTCAGAAGGAATGGTACCAACTCCTTTTTGTATGTCTGGTAGAAATCAGCTGTGAACTTGTCTGTACCTGGACTTTTTTTGGTTGGTAGGCTATTAATTGCTGCCTCAACTTCAGCCCTTGATATTGGTCTATTCAAGGTTTCAACTTCTTCCTGGTTTAGGCTTGGGAGGGTGCAAGTGGCCAGGAATTTATCCATTTCTTCCAGGTTTACTGGTTTATGTGCATAGAACTTTTTGTAGTAATCTCTGATGGTAGTTTGTATTTCTGTGGAATCTGTGGTGATATCCCCTTTATCATTTTTTATTGCATCTATTTGATTCTTCTCCCTTTTCTTTTTTATTAATCTAGCTAGTGGTCTGTTTTGTTGATCTTTTCAAAAAACCGGCTCCTGGATTTATAGATTTTTTTGAAGGTTTTTTTTTGTGTGTCTCTATCTCCTTCAGTTCTGCTCTGATCTTAGTTATTTCTTGTCTTCTGCTAGCTTTGAGTTTTTTTGATCTTGCTCCTCTAGCTTTTTCAATTTTGATGATAGGGTGTGGATTTTACAACTTTCCTCACTTCTCATGTGGGTATTTATTGCTATAAATTTCCCTCTAGGCACTGCTTTACATGTGTCCCAGAGATTCTGGTACATTGTGTCTTCATTCTCGTTGGTTTCCAAGAACATTTTAATTTCTGCCTTCATTTCATTGTTTATCCAGTAAACATTCAAGAGCCAGTTGTTAAGTTTTCTTGAAGTTGTATGGTTCTGAGTTGTTTTCTGAATTCTGTGTTCTAATTTGATTGTACTGTGGTCTGAGAGACTGTTTATTATGATTTCTGTTCTTTTGCATTTGCTGAGGAGTGATTTAGTTCCAATTATGTGGTCAATTTTAGAGTAGGTATGGTGTGGTGCTGAGAAGAATGTATGCTCTGTGGATTTGGGGTGGAGATTTCTGTAGATGTCTATTAGGTCCACTTGGTCCACATCTGAGTTTAAGTCCTGGATATCCTTGTTAATTTTCTGTCTCATTGTTTTGTCTAATATTGACAGTGGAGTGTTAAAGTCTCCCCCTAATATTGTGTGGGAGTCTAAGACTCTTTGTAGGTCATTAAGAGCTTGCTTTATGTACCTGGGTGCTCCCACATTGGGTGTGTATATATTTAGGATTGTTAACTCTTCTTGATGCATTGATCCTTTTATCATTATGTAATGCCCTCTTTGTCTCTTTTGATCTTTGTTGGTTTAAAGTCCATTTTATCAGAGACTAGGATTGCAACTCCTGCTTTTTTTTGCTCTCCATTTGCTTGATAAATCTTCCTCCATCCCTTTATTTAGAGCCTATGTGTGTCCTTGCACATGAGATGGGTTTCCTGAATACAGCACACTGATGGGTCTTGACTTTTTATCCCATTTGCCAGTCTGTGTCTTTTGATTGGGGTATTTAGCTCATTTACATTTAAGGTTAACATTGTTATGTGTGAATTTGATCCTGCCATTTTGATGCTAGCTGGATGTTTTGCTAGTTAGTTGATGCATTTTTTTTTTCATTGTATTGATGGTCTTTGCCATTTGGTACTTTTTTGAGTGGCTGGTACTGGTTGTTCCTTTCTTGTTCAGTGCTTCTTTTAGGAGTTCTTGTAAGGCAGGCCAGTCGGTGATGAAATCTCTCAGCAATTGCTTGCCCATAAAGATTTTCTTTCTTGTTTGCTTATGAAGCTTAGTTTGGCTGGATATGAAATTCTAGGTTGAAAATTCTTTTCTTTAAGGATGGTAAATATTGGCCCCCACTATCTTCTGGCTTGTAGGGTTTCTGCCAAGAGATCCACTGTGAGTCTGATGGGCTTCCCTTTGCGGGTAACCCGACCTTTCTCTCTAGCTGCCCTTAGCATTTTCTCCTTCATTTCAACCCTGGTGAATCTGATGATTATGTGCCTTGGGGTTGCTTTTCTTGAGGAATATCTCTGTGGTGTTCTCTGTATTTCCTGGACTTGAATGGTCGCCTTGCTTGCTAGGTTGGGGAAGTTCTCCTGGATAAGATACTGAAGAATGTTTTTCAGCTTGGATTCATTTTCTCTGTCACATTCAGGTATACCTATCAAACGTAGGTTAGGTCTTTTCACATAATCCCATATTTCTTGGAGGCTTTGTTCATTTCTTTTCACTCTTTTTTCTCTATTCTTGACTTCTTGTTTTATTTTATTGAGTTGATCTTCGATCTCTGATATCCTTTCTTCTGCTTGGTCGATTTGGCTATGGAAACTTGTGTATGCTTCCCCAAGTTCTCTTGCTGTGTTTTTCAGCTCCATCAAATCGTTTATATTCTTCTCTAAGCTGTTTATTCTAGTTGGCATCTCATCTAACCTTTTTTCTAGGTTCTTAGTTTCTTTGCATTGGGTCAGCACATGTTCTTTTAGCTCTGAGAAGTTTGTTAATACCCACCTTCTGAAGCCTGTTTCTGTCAATTCATCAGATTCATTCTCCATCCATCTTTGATCCCTAGCTGGTTAGGAGTTGCGATCCTTTGGAGGAGGAGAGGCGTTCTGGTTTTTCGTGTTTTCATCCTGTGTGCGCTCGTTTCTTCCCATCTCAGTGGCTTTATCTACCTGTGGTCTTTGTAGTTGGTGACTTTCAGATGAGGTCTCTGAATGGATATCCTTTTTGTTGATGATAAAGTTATTTCTTTCTGTTTCTTAGTTTTCCTTCTAACAGTCAGGCCCCTCTACTGTAGGACTGCTGGAGGTCCACCCCAGATCCTGCTTGCTGGGGGTCATTTACAGGGGCTGCAGAACAGTAAGGGTTGCCGCCAGTTTCTTCTTCTGTTATCTTCATCCCAGAGGGGCACCAGCCAGATGTCAGCCTGAGCTCTCCTTTATGAGGTGTCTCTTTGGGTATACAGGGGATGGGCAGCTGCTTAAGAAGACAGTCTGTTCCTTACAGGAGCTCAAGTGCTGTGCTGGGAGCTCCATTGTTCCATGCAGAGCTGCTGGGCAGGTACTTTTAAGTCTGCTGCAGTGGAACTCATAACCACCTGTTTTCCCAGGTGCTCTATCCTAGGAAGGTCAGATTTATTGATAAGTTCCTGTCATGCTGCTGCCTTTTTTCATAGATGCCCTGCCCTACACATAGTCGTCTAGTCACAGTCTGCCAGCAGAGGTGTTGCTGAGCTGCTGCAGGCTCTGCCCAGCTGCTGTGTGAACTGCCTTGGTAGTTGTGGTCACCCTTCCCCCACTAAGCTGAACCATCCTGTGTCCATCTGCACATACTGCGAAATTCTTAATCCAGAGCATTTCAGATTGCTTGATTTGTAGGGGTGGTATCCACTGAGCCAGATTGCCTGGCTCCCTGTCTCTGCCCCCTCCGTTTCAGTTGAATGGGTGGCTCTGTCTCCCAGGCATTCCAGGCACCAGTTGAAATGGCTGCCCAGATTTATGTGAGTTGCTGTGCACCAACTCGGCACTGGCTGAAACTGCCTTGCTGAAAACTCACGGCACTTTTCAGCCTGGGAATCTCCTGGTCTGTGGTCAGGGAAAATTTGTTTGGAAATGTGGGTGGGGGGGACTCACCCTCTGCATTGTTCTTGCTGGGAACTGCACTCCGAAGCTGTTCCTATTCGGCCATCTTGGATCCTCCAAGTGTGTGCCTCTTACCATGCTTCACTCATTTATGGTACTTGCCTGACCCCTGTCAACATCTGTTTTTGTAATTCCTACAAGTGTAGGCATGTACATGGCTGAGAGCCTGAGCTCTTTGGGAATTAACAATATCATTATAGCATATACCATAAGAGCACACATATTTCTCTTGGCTCAAACTGCTGTGTTTCAGTTAGGAGCCATCACTTTCTCCCATCTATCCATTTCCATCACCAGCTCTAGTGGTTGGCTCTCTTTTCAGAGCCATTTTCACAAGAAAAAAAAGTGTGCAATCACTTCTTGAGGATTATCATGGCCTGGACTTAGAGTAGAGCCACACTGTGGACTGCTGATTTGCAGGCAGCAGCTGGCCTCACGCACAGGCTTGGTGATTGGCCCTGCCACCCTCATACAGAACAGAATCCTGTTCTGTATCTCAGAACTGTTAAAGAACCTGCATGTCAGATTTGACGAGAGGCCATGGGACTTCGGACACCAACTTGTCCAAATCATAAATATGAAATCCACAAATCTCCTGGATAAAATTGTGGGGAATAATTTCTTAGAATTCAGGCATAGCTTTAGGAGGTCCAGAACACCTTAAACTTCTATACAAAATTTCGTGTGACTAAGAGGATGTGTTTTTTGCTGATGAGATGGTTGATAACTTTCATTAGACTCTCAAAATACTGTTTCAAAAGAGTTAATGACTGTTAGTGTTCTGTGTGTGTTTTCATGCCATCTTATTCCACCAAATTTAAGGTTATTTAGGAAAAAACGCCTACAACATTAAAGTTGTAAATTAGAACCAAGTGTTAAAAATGAGGGCTGGTTCAATGGATCTGGCTGGTTGGAATTAGAACTCCTTACCTCTGATCCTGTCATATGTCTCTCTGTATCATTCATTATTCATGGTCATCGGGGTGCTGGTGCATCCAGGCTGTAGCTCCCAGCAGGTTCTTAGAGGAGCAATGACTTTGTGAAGGAACCACATCTCTGGGGTATATCGGAGAGAGGAGAAGGAGTTGACAACTCTTTCTCAGAAGCAAAACTGCGAAATCGTGTGTATGCACAGGTATAGGTATGTTTATGTGTGTGTACAATTGTAATTAGTTGTGTGGAAGAATATATATGTGTGAGTTTGAAAATATGAGTGTGTGTATATGGTAATGTGCACACAACTACATCAACTACATATGTGAGTGAGCTTCATTATGTTTTGGTGTTCAGATTTGAGTGTACATACAGGTGTATCATGTCCACAAATACACAGAATATTGAGGATGAGAAAGGGCAAGGCCTAGGAGAAACATAATAAGTAAAGAGAGGAGACAAAAATTCCCTGGGAATATTTTTAAAGTAATGAAGAGCATAAACAGTATTTCAAGATATTTTCAATGAGCTAAATATATACGTGAGTTCTATTGGTGATAAAGTCACAGGTACTGCTAATACTGCTACAGTTTGTTGCCTACATTAATAATAGAAGGGAACATTAAATTTCAGTTTCAGCTAGTAAAAATGAAGATGTAAAATTTCCCATTAAAAGTTATGAACCCTCTGAAATATATTCACAGCCCTTGTTTAAGCGCCCATTTACCCTGTGTTAAGAAACCCTGATTGAGACAGTCACGACCAACATTTTAAAGGAAAATATAGAATAGAATGGAAAACATCAGAAAATATTTCACATAGGAAGAATAAGTATTAGGTGAATATATTGTTTCAGTTACTAGGTGGTGTGTGTGTGGTCATGATGTGAAAACAGGAAAACATTATGCCAGGGAATTAAATTTAAATAAATCATAAACCTCTTGGAATGCCAGGAGTTACAGGAGGCACCTGACTAGGGTTCAGTTTTAGATAGCTTTTTTTCTGATAGTTGTAAGAAGGATGGACCAGAGTGGGGTGAGGCAGAAGGAAGATAGCTGTTAAGAGGTTACGTACCATGAAATGAGGGGAAGAGAAGAGTATCTGGGATGGCAAAAAAGCAAGGCAGGGCTGGGATAGGTTCCAAGGCTACCAAGGAGGTAGAATCTAGGGATTTGGTGACTCACTGGATGTAGTAGATGCGGCAAAGAAAGGAGTCTTGTTTGCTTCTGGTATTCTTATCTAGGTCCCTAAGGGGATGAACATGCCCATCTGAGACCGAGCTCACAGGAGCATGAACAAGTGTTAGGGGGAAAGGGAGGAGTTTGGTTTTAGAAATGCTGATTTTTGATGCTCCAATCTAGGATGTCATAACTGCTCTAGATCTGTTTCATCATTTCTGAAATGTAGTATTTTTGTCTGAAAAAAGATTTTTTAAAGCCTTATTAGATGTAAAGATTCTATTTTATAAAGGTATTTGCATGATTACATTAAATGAGCTTAAATATGTGAAAAGGACTGTCTAAACTGAATCTTAAAAACCTTTCTAAAAATGATAGTTATCTACTGTATAAGGAATTCTGTTCTCTGTGCGAGAAACAAAACTCAAAGCAAACCAAATTGATTTCAAAGGGAACATATCAACTCAGTTAAATACAAAGTATAGAGATAAGTCTAAGCTTCAGGTAAAGCTAGATCCAGGAGTTCTTGATTTTGTTTCAGCTCTCAGCTGAGTCCTGCTCTTCGCTGTGTGCTGGCTCTGTTCTCAGGGAGGTTTTCTCTTCATGTGATCAACTTGGTGGCAACAGCTCCACCTTCCCAGCCTCCCATGTTCCAGTCCAGGAGGAAAAATCTTTTTATCCTACTTCCTGCAAATGTGTTATTCCAATTAGATGAGTTTAGGCTACTTGCCTACCCATGGATCAATGAAGAAAAAAATGATTGACTAATTTGCTTAGGGCTGGAGACAGTAGTGGGTCTCATTCAGATTACTGGCCTGAGGGAGGGGAAGGGAGATCACTGAAAAAACATTGGGGGCTATTCCCAGAAGAAGGTAGAATGGATACTGGGGAGGCAAACATGAAAAGTGTGGATATCTAGACCAGAGGGGATGACAGCTTGGTGCAGGGCTGTGGTTAGAAAAGGTGTTGAGTATACTTCAGCTGAACTGGATATTTGGGTCCAAGTTGAAAGTTCAAATGCTCACATAGCTCTGAACAATCAGACTGTTCTTAGGAGATTGGCTGGGATGAAAATTCAAAAAGTCCTTAATAACTCTGTATCCTAGGAGGCCCCAATAAGGGAGGGCATCAAGATTTAGCAGGGAGAAATGTCTACAAGAATTTTGATTAGCTTCTAGATTATTAAATTGAGGGATTTCCTAACCCCTTATGCATTGGAAAAGAATATTTCTGAGCCTCCACAGAAGGGAAAATAGCAAGTGCTCCCCTTCACCCGCTCCATGCACTGTGGAGCCCCTGCGCTTGGAGCCTGTTCCGGCTGTTTCTTTGGGTGGGGGCCCTGAGGATAGGCAGAGTAGGCTTTCAGAGATAAGTTGATGGTTAGTACTTTAGCTCTGGTCAGTTGATCATAAATAGATTTTTATACGTGCACATAAAGTACTCTGCCCACACATACCTATAAGTGGATTTGCACGTGTGTGTGCATGCAGACACACACACGCACACACATGCACACACACACCTCAAAAAGCAATTTTCCCCCCAGAGCATCAAGAAAGTTCCCCTTTCCACTTAAATGCTTTTCCAAATAGTCTTATTTTATTTTATTTTATTTTTTTTATTTATTTCTCTGCCATATCCTTTTCAATCTGGAAAGTGACTTGGCCTCTTTCCCCCATCTATTTTCTGCCTTCCTGCTATTCAGTTTAGGCATGAAACACAGAACTAGATTGAAAGCATTCAATGGCTATTCAATCGGAGAAGAAAAGAGCCCCTTGGAGCTTTATTAGATATGAAGATCCACAATAAAAATCAATTTCTGCCTCTTTATGCAGTTTAAATGACAAAGCACCCACCCATTCTGGGGCCATTGTGCTGGGGAAATGTAATTCAGTCCCTGAGCTGGGCCCAGAGCACCGCGGACTCCCTGACCTGCACTGACAGATTCCAATATGATACAGACCTTCGGAGATAATGACAGCCACTTCATCTCACTGCAAGAAAAAAGTTATCTGATATCTTTGAGGGTTAAAAGGCTATGTGGGCAGCATTTTCAATAACCCACTAAATCAGCATCTTAAAAAATACCTAAGCTTTGTTCCTTTAAAAAAAATTTGCCCCTTACTCCTAACTCCATTTCTGAGCCCCAGCTGATAGTGTCACAAGTGTCTCCTGCCAAATCTATTGAGCTTTCCTTGCCACAGAAGGGGACCCTCCTAGATAATTAGTCCAAGGGGAAACAAGGTGAGAAAAATGTCTTTATTCCTCTGAGGAATACAGATCCTCAGGTCTCCAGGTCCTGATAAAATCAATGGTATGAAACTAGTGAAAAAAGAAAAAAATTGCTCCCCAAATCTGTCCCAACCTGCTTAAAATGTTGCTGTAAAAAGTTTGTTTCTTTATAGAAATGGACACACAGTCCCTTTAATAGAAAGAAGTTTGTGTTAGAAGAAAGTTTGTGATGGAGTTGTTGCCAAGGGAACCAGTGAAAACACTGTCTTTGGTCATTAGTTTTCATGGGTTGAAACCGTCTTGACAGAAGAGAGGAAAATCAAGAAATGAGATGTGTATTTCCCCTTTCATTTAAAATGGTTAACTTGCAGGAAAACCTGTATTTGGAAAACAGTCTTTTGGAAATAGTGGCTTATGCTCTGAGACTTACAGAGAAACACTTAGGTGAACTTCATTCTCTCACTACTACCAAGGAGGAAGGAGGGTAAAGAGATGATGGAAAGACAAGCTATATTGCTCTCTGGTCTCTAGGAAGGACTCAGAGAATGAAAGAGCTACAGGATATTAAACAAAGATGGTGGAAAGGATTTCCGAGGCTAAGTTGAGAAACGTGCATTATGTTACAAAACCACCTGGTCACGGTCTATAAATAACATTAGGAATTGGAATGAGTCAAAACAATGATGCATTGCTGAGGTAGCAGTGGGGTGTGGTGGGAGTGGGGTCGTATTCAAAGAGCTCTGTGAAACTTTAGGAAAGATTCTTCATTACTTGGGCCTTAACTCCCTAATCAATGAAACAGGAAGTCTCTGCAAAATGATTTTGTAGTCTGCATTTTTAAAAAAGTAGAAAGGAACTGGTATAATTAATTTTTAAAGCATATTATATTTAATATATCTAAACTATCATCATCTCAACATATAACCACAATTTAAAAACTTTAATGAAATACTTTACTTTCTTTTTTTTAAACAAAGTCTTCAAAATCCAGTGCATTTCACAGCTCAACTTAGATTAGCCGCATTTCAAGTGCTCAATAATCACATGTGGCTTGTGGCTGCCAAACTGGGGAGTGTATGTCTAAAGCCTGGTGTTGAGAAAGGTTGTGAGGGTGTCCCATGGGCAGCCAGAAAGAGTTCTTTGCTTGATCTGAATCTGCAACTATATAACCTTTCCCTTTTCCAGAAGTGTTGGGGTTAATTTGTGCCTGTTTTATTATAATAAAGAACAGGAGAAACTGATTTTTAAAAATATGAGCCGTTATTATCTTTATTTTTGACTATCTCTGTGACCTCTTTGTCTTTAAGGGAAATCATGGAATAATCTTTTACAATCAAAACAATTTATCTTTCCAACTCCAGTTTACTAGAAGTAATGGATAATGTTTGTCTTCAAGTTCAAGAAGGCCAAGAGAATAAGACTGGAAGGGCAGCCAGGATATTTTAGTAGAATCAGCCTTTTTAGGATTTTATACTGTTTCTAGGAAGTTCAGTCTATACTGATTCTTAATTTATGGAATGGCTATTTTCTAGGGAAGTGACCTTCAGATTTTTTGAGTAATGATATACATAGTTTATTCATTATGGAATATTTCTTGGGTAGACATCTTAAAACCTAATGACTCTTGCTTCTTTTGTGGCCTTGAGGAAATTATCTGGTCATACTTTTCTCAGTATAATTCAACTGAGTTAGAATTTGAAAAGTATTAATAAAAATGTTAGTGAAGCACTTGAAATCTATTGAAGAAAGATAAATAACAGGATGAGGTAATTATTTATAAATTATTTTGATTACTCTCTCAATTTAGAATCTAAGAGTCTTGAATAGGACTCATCGCAGTTTTAATATTTGGTGAGATCAAATACTTAAATGTGCCTGCGTGTTCACAGAAAACTTTCCAGAGAATGATAAAGCCTAAAGAACTCCATCATTAAATCAGATCCTGTTAGACAAAGTATTAAGGAAAGGCTGATAAAATTGCTTACATGGTTCAGATATGCTCTCACCTCCTACCCTAAGTAGTAGAGCAAGGTTGGCTGACTCCATGGAGCAACGAATTAAGGGAAGAATACTTTGCCACATCTCAAAAGATCACCAGCTGACACTGGAAAGGGCTATCGATGGAAAGATTCCCTTTTATTTACCTCACATGTTGTGTAGTTGAAGAGAGAGGACTTAATTGGCCAAGCTCTGGAAACAGAAGCCATATCTCTGGATGCTGTAACATAAACCTGATTTTGGTTGGATTGGCATTTGTCCAGCTTCAGGAGATGAACTGTTGTTTAAGCCAATCATTAGCTTTCAGGTGGGCATGTGAATGTGTTCCAGACCAAGAAACATAAACAGAAAACTAGGGGATTTCAAGAAGGATTTCCCTCCCCTATAAAAAGTGAAAGACCACAGTGAAAAAGCCCCTGTCCCACACTTGCCTGGTTCCTGATTGGCATCTTATGTTAAACCAGTGCTTCAAAGTGTGGTCCCCACTTTGAGAACCATTTGGATACTTGCTTAAAATGTAAGTTCTCAAAAGTTAACACAGCAGGCCTGAGACTACTTTCCTTAGAAGGTCCTACTTGAAAAGTTAGCACTGTTTGGCATCTCGAAATTTGGATTTCAGGAGCGTTCCCACCAACCTCTAATCGGAGTGACTCACTGTACCTAAACTATAGAAACAATGCCATTTATGATAAATACCTGCTTTCCTTCTGGGAGTCTGAAATTTTGGTATATGCTAGGCAGAGGACACCTATGTGACTGGCCACCCCCTCCCCCCCAGCGTGAAAATCTTGGGCACTGAGTCTCTAATGAGCTTCCCTGGTAGATAACATTTACATGTGTTGTCACAACTCATTGCTGGAAAAATTAAATGCATCCTGTGTGACTCCACTGGGAAAGAACTCTTGGAAGCTTGTGCCTGGTTTTCTCCAGACTTTGATGGATGTATCTTTTTCTTTTTTTGCTTTGCATCCTCTTGCTGTAATAAATCTTAGCCATGATAACTGAAAAAAAAGGAAATCCTCAGTTCACTCTCTCTCCTGACCAGACCTACTCAATCATGAACTCTGCAGGTGGAATCAACGACTGTCTTTCAGCAAATCTTCTGGGTGATTCTAATACACACTGAAGTTTTAAAGCCTCTGGTAAGGCAGTGATAGTTGCAGCTACTGCAAACTTCTAGTCCCTTGATCTCATGACCCCAACAGTGATGACAGCACTAAGTGACTTAGACCCTGAATCCTTATGCTTTTAAATTAACTAGTGCAGGACTTGTCTACCTTTGGACTTCTTAAATGAGAGAATAATATGTTATTGGCTGGGGATGGTGGCTCATGCCTATAATCCCAACACTTTGGGAGGCTGAGGTGGACAGATCATCTGAGGTCAGGAGTTCGAGACCAACCATGGTGAAACCCTGTCTCTACTAAATACATACAAAAAAAAATTAGCCAGGGTGGTGACAGGTGCCTGTAATCCTGGCTACTCTGGAGGCTAAGGCAGGAGAATCACTTGAACCTGGGAGGCAGAGGTTGCACTGAGCTGAGATCACACCATTGCACTCCAGCATGGGTGACAAGAGTGAGACTCCATCTCAATACATACATACATGCATACATACATACATACATAAAAATAAAAAATAAAAGACTATATTGTTTAACAGCTTATTAAGTTAAAATAAAATTGGCAGCAAGTTCGTTGACACTGTTCCAACCCAGAGGAGATCCTCGTGCACACCTCTTGAATCTGGGCTCGCCTGTGTCTGCTTCAACCCATAGAACAGAGTAGAAGTAAGGCACTTCCAGTTCTGGGCCCAACTTTTAAAAGGACTGTCAGTATCTACTTCCTTTCTCCTGGAGCCCTGAGCCACCATGAAAGAAGCTCAACTTCCCCAATGCCACTACACTGCCAAGACACTTAAGCTAGCCACATGAAAAGGTGATATGGAAATAGAGTCTTACAGTCCCTAGTTCCAGCTCCTGCCCTTTGAGACCTCCTAGGGGGAACTCAGGGGTTGGCAAACTATGACCTAGAGGCCAAAGCTGATCAGTTCCTTATTTTTGTATGTTTTTTTGAGCTGTGGATGGTTTTTACATATTTAAATAGTTTGGAAAAAATCAAATTAAGAATGTTTTGTGACGTGAAAATTTTATGAAATTCATGTTTCAGAGTCTATAAAAAAAATTTTTGGAACACAGTCACACTCACTTGTTTGCATATTTTCTCTGGCTGCTTTCATGCTACAGCAGCAGAGTTGAGTAGTGATAGAAACCAGATGAACAGCAAGCTCAAAATATTTACTCTCTGGTCCTTAAAAGAAAAAGTTTATTGACCCTTGCTACAATTGGTTGACCTGCTTTACTCCACTTTCTCAGGAACAGAAAAAAAGACCATATGCTTCCAGATTTTCCAGTTAGTTATGTATATACTGCTGGACTTTTATGAGCAGGAAGTAGAGTATCTCTTTCCTAAGATCATTCTCCTTCCCCAGAATTATCCAAAAACCCTGTAAGTCTTACTTCTGATTTCCAGACAGAGAGGAACTTGGGAGTCCACCTACTGCTTTGTCTCTGCCATACTGTATTACCAGGTAAAAAGGCTCCACTGGAGGACCCTTGTCCTCTGCTGCCCTGAGGCTCTTACAGGTACAGAAAACAGACAGGTCGGGGTGGTGAGGTCTCCATGTCATATATACATGGTTAACCTTCACTTTTAGAGCAAAGTTATTCGCTGGGATGGCTGGCTCCGAAGAAGCTGTCACGGCAGCCCTTTCCCTTCAACCTATAGGCTCATATGTGACCTGGATTACTCAACCAAATGCTCCTTCTTCACACTAAGTTCCTCTCTAGGGAACTTGGTGTCATTTTCTGTCCAGAGATGTTAGCCAGAATCACTGTCATCATCCCTACAATATTCCTTAACTGTGAACCTTACCTCCCAGAAAGCCCTTGGGTTCCAGGATTTGCCTGGACTTCCTTCAGAGCTCTGGACAGATTTTGCCAAACTATGTGGAGGAAGAAAGTTCTTCTTACATATTTTCCCCCCCAAAGTAAGGGAGGAAGGCTTCCTAAGTGACTCTTATCAAAACAAAAGAAATCTGCTTGAAGGTAATGTGTCCCTCTCCAGACATGAAATTAGCTTATACATTTTTACCTACAGCAAAATGAAACTTGCAGCAAATTCTCTGACACCGCTTCAATCAAGAGTTAAGGACACCTTTGGTGCACACCTCTTGAATCTGGGCTTGCATGTTTCTGCTTCAACCCATAGAACAAGTTGAAAGGGATGCACTGCCAGTCCCAGGCCTAACTTTTAAAAGAACTGTCAGTTTTGGCTTCCTTTCTCATGGAGCCCTGAGCCACCATGAAAGATGCTCAACTGCCCCAATGCCAGTACAATGTGAGGAAGCTTAAGCTAGCCATGTGGAAAGGTGGTATGGAAACAGGGAGATTCTTCCATGGCCAGTCCCTACTTGCAACCTGCCCTTTGAGTCCTCCTAGCTGAGACTCAGAAATCATGGAGCAGAGGTGAGCAATTACCATTTTAACCTGTCCCAAATTTCTTACCTGCAGAATCATGGCTGCAATGATAAAATACCTGTTTTAAGCAACTTCGTTTCTGGAAGTATGTTATGCAGCAATAGATGCTGGTAGAACCTTACTGTGTTGCTAAGTTTTGCTCTTGCCATATTTTAACACTGTTTAGAGAGGAGCTAAAATCTGCCTGAAGAGAAATTTCCTTCAAATAAGGCCTTAGTTTAGTTAATAGTGTTGTAACAAGGTTAATATCCTAGTTTAAATAATTGTGTTATGGTTATATAAATTGTTAACATTAGAGGAAGCTGGATGAAGCATATAAACTCTCTGAATTGTTTTTGCAGCTTCTCTGTAAGTCTGAAATTGTTTCAGAATAAAAAGTAATCCAAGAAGTCTTACTCTATACCTGCTCTTTTTTCTCTGAGGCAGCATCTGTAAAATGTAAGCCTTCTGATGGAAAACTGTCATCTGCTTAAACCTCCCAGAAGTCTTGAAGTGGTATGGCTATAATATGAAGAATATAGATCTAAATTTCCACCTAGATTGTATTCGTCTTAGAACACTGCACCCAGGACTTGGAGAGACCCTTCTGAAACTTCTCTGCAAGGCTGTCAGTGGCCCTGTATAAAGGGACAGTAAACAGAGATGAGAGGAAACGCTAAATGGGAATCATTTACTCTGTAAAAGATAGGGCAACCGGAACAACCAGTCCTGTCAATTATGCAGGT
Source organism: Saimiri boliviensis (assembly GCF_048565385.1). Classification (NCBI taxonomy): domain Eukaryota; kingdom Metazoa; phylum Chordata; class Mammalia; order Primates; family Cebidae; genus Saimiri; species Saimiri boliviensis. The sequence goes on along the minus strand of NC_133457.1, from coordinate 52,367,093 downwards.
GTAAACCTGCAGAATGTCTTACAACACAACTCTTCCTTCTTTGCTCAAAACTTCACTTTGCTCGCATCAACCCTTACCTTAAAACACAACTAACCCAAACACTTTCCTCTGACATCTCACCAAAAAACTTCCAAGCCCAACCCAAACATCAATTTTCCTAATGAAATACCATTTCTGAATTGCCGACGTGATATTATTTCTCATCACTGTAGTAAGCCAATATGACTTAGTTTACCTATTGTGTAACAAGTTCCTCCCTCCCTCCCTCCATCCCTCCCTCCCTCCATCCCTCCCTCCCTCCTTCCCTCCTTGCTTCCTTCCTTCCTTCCTTTCTTCCTTCTTTCCTTCCTTCCTTCAATGGAGACTCACTCTTTGCCCAGGCTGAAGTACAATGGTGTGATCTCAGCTTACTGCAACCTCCACCTCCCAGGTTCAAGCGATTCTACTGCCTCGGCCTCCCAAGTGGCTGGGATTACAGGCTCCTGCCACCACACTCAGCTAATTTTGGTATTTTTAGTAGAACAGAGTTTCACCATGTTGGCCAGGCTGGTCTTGAACTCCTGGCCTCAGGTGATCCATCCCCCTTAGCCTCCTGGAGTGCTGGGATTACAAATGTGAGCCACTGTGCCCGGCCACAAGTTTCTTTCTTGAGAAGGGGCCTTTCTACAAAGAAGAGTGAGGGAGGTTGCAACTGAAACTCCACTGTATAGAGGGATTTTTAGGGGGGTTGCAGAGAGGAATTTTTTTGTAAAAAGAATAGATTTAGCTTTGAAGCAGGACAAAAGGCTGTATGTCATTCATTCATCTGATTTTTCATCTAAATGTGCCAAGTGCTAAGGATTTAAAGGATAAAATGACGTCTCTTTTTATGATGTAAGAGACAGAGGTATAAACAGTCAGGGGCAAACAGTGATGACCACAAGGACAGAAGAAAGTGCGTGGGCCTTGGGAGCAGGAGGCCGGGGGAAACTGTCTTTGCCTGGCATCATATCAGTGCCACTTCCTTGCCCTCACTCAGTCTGCTGCACCCACATTGGTCTCTTTGCTGTTCTTCCAGCATGCCAAGCTTGGGCTATACCTCAGGGCCTTTCTACTGGCTGTTTTCTCAGTCTGGAACATTTCCAAGTGTTCATGCAGTTCATTTCCTCACTTGCTTCAGCTCACATGTAACTTAGCTAAAATTTCAACTTTCTCCATGCTTCATTCCCTTTCTCTTCAGGCTTTAATTGTTTTCCAGAACATATTTTACTTGTCTTATTTACTGGCATTTTCCCCAGGTAGAATATAAACTTAACAGGGGCATGAAATTTATCTGTTTTTTTTTTTTTCACCATGGTATCCCCAGAGCTTGGAACACTGTTTGGTAGCAGTAAGTGCTCAGTTAATGTTGAATGAGTAATTGAGACAGTGAGGTCTTTCTTGATTTCCCTGTCTCTTCCTATAACCCTTGCTCTAATTAATTTTTCTTCATAACACTTGCCAAACTTCCCATTTATCTATTTCATTTGTTTGTTTGTTGTCCCTGTGCTCTAGAGCATAATCCCCATGAAGGCAGGACTTTGTTTTATTCTTTGCTGTTATAACTCATGTGCCCAGAGCAATATCTGGAAATATGTTCATGCTTGGTGTTTTTGAACAATGAATTAAGAAGTGGGTAAATGAGTGAGAAGTGGATAAACAAATGGACACAGGTCATTTAGTGACCATTTCCACACACATCTTGGCTACAATTCACTAGTTATAGAGTCGTGAGGCTCAAAGACCAATCTTCACTAAACTGGGCCTCTCTGAGGGTATTTAGGAAAAAGCCAATCAAGTAAGAGCCAACAGAATAAGGAACCAGAAGCACCTTGACAGTCAAGGCCTCAGGTCAGCTCATCCAGGTACTTACACGTAAGTCCTGCTAGACCTTTAAGCTGGCCTGGACATAGGTATATAGGGTGTGGGCACTCCTTTCTCTCAGATGGAAAGCTGCTTCACCCAGCAGATGATACAGAGACTGAGACTTCTCCTAAATACATAAAACTATCCATTTCTCTGTTCTGACAGTGCCTTCTGTTTCACTCCTATCACCATCCTAGGTGTGAGAGAGTGCAAAAGAGTAAAAACGAAGACATCGTTGTTCATTCCCCAGCATCCCTGGCCTCAGGAGAACAGAAGAACAATCTGGACTAGAGTGAATTTGCATAGCTTTCTCTCATTACATCCTCGTTCTCTACCCTCCCACTCCCCACCCGCTTTAATTCTGGCTTTTAGAAGCTTTGCAGGGTTTTTAATTACAATCAAAAGAGGGCATGTTCAATAGTTAAGTAAAATAAAATAACAATACTTAAAATTACAATTGAGCCCCAAACGATCGGCGGTTTATTCTCTGCCTTAAAATAAAATAGCTTTCATCTTTTCCCCCTTACAACAGCCTCCTCTGCCTAGATAATGCATTTCGTTAGATTTATTTGCTCAGCCCTGAAAACTTGACACTAAGGGGATTATTTAGTTTTAGATTTGCTGTAGTCCATAGTAATAGCCAACAGGAAAAGGAATGAAGCAGCAATATTAGCAGGGCGATGGGAGGGGAGGGGGCTGTGCAGTTTGCAGCTAAGCAAAACTGCTTGCATAAACACCATTAAGAAGATTTAGACATCGCTTTCCTTATCATCAGCACTCCTGGAAGAAATAAAAAAAAAAAAAAAAGAAAAAGAAAAAAGGGAAAAGGGACAGGCCTTGACTTGCTGTGTATGCGTTTCCATTAAAGGTTCAATAGGAAATAAAACCAGTTGAGAGTCCAAATGCAATGATGCTACAGACCTATCCATGCTACCTCATCATAGTCCAAAAGAGACATTTGTTCCACATGTTACCAGAAGAAGCAGCTGGACAGAGAACAAAACAGCCTGCACTGCCCCATCTGTGTGAGCGTATGAAACTAAGCCTGCTTCTCGGGTTGGCCCTACATTTATCACACCCCCATCCCTCCTTCTTTACACCCCCTTTACACACACGCACTCACGCGCATTCCAAGATAAAATATTCCTGATTTTCCATGCTCTACCCAAGCCACTCATTATCAGGGTGCTGAGAACAAGAACCGGTGGGAGACAGGAGGGACTTGTAATGACCACAAAGGCTAGTCCTTGTTTGGCTGCAGGGTTATAAGAGTTGTGTTAGAGAAAGAAAGATGAAAGGAAGCCAAGCAGGAGGAAGAAGTAGTAGAGGAGACTGTGGTCAAATCCCAAGAGGGAAAGTGGGAAAACATTTCAGCAATTGAAGCTGGTTTTAAAGAAGTGCTGGAATCAAATGGGCCATTCCTACGGAAGTGTCTGTTGGTCTGCCTGTCCAGGCAAGGATAAGTTGCAAGTAGGCATTGCATGTTTATTGAGTACCAAGAAAAGATAGTAACTCTTCTGTGGGAGTCCAGAAAAGAACACTCGGGATTTTGACACTGTTCCATTTTCTAGATCCATCCTTAGCAAGAAATTGCTAAATGGTAAAAGGGTATGTGTCTACATATTATACACACACACACACACACACACACACACACACACATGTAAGTGCAGACATAAGAGCTCTTGAGGTTTATATACACATTCTTTAAAAACTAATTGGTAACTAAATGTTACTAGCAAAACACAGGGAAGCATTTTTCATTATCAAATTCGTGCATAAAATATTGGCATCCCTGGAGCTCTACACTTTTTTTTCCTTCCCTCCACTCACCAGACCTTCTATTCTGTGAGGTCATGTTCCTGGAGGCCAGATATCTCAGGAACTGCTGGGGATTCCATCCACAAAACCTTCCTCTTTTTTTTTCCTGCTGTTTTTGAGACAAGGTCTCACTTCATTGCACAAGCTGGAGTGTAGTAGTGTGACAATGCATCACTGCAGCCTCGACCTCCTAGGCTCAAGTGACCCTCCTACCTCAGGCCCCCAAGTAGTTGGGACTACAGGCATGTGCCACCATGCACAGTTGATTTTTCTTTATTTCTTATTTTATTATTATTTTTATATGTAGAGATGAGGTTTTGCTATGTTGCCCAGGTCTCGAACTTCTGGGCTCAAATGATCCACCTGCCTCAGACTCCAAAAATGCTGAGATTACAGGCATGAGCCACCACTTCCAGGCCTTCCTGTTTTTTTAGAGAATATAGATAGAATGGATCCTGTGTCCCACAGCAAATTAAGGGCAACTTGTCACCCACTTCCATACAAAGTCTGAATCAGTAGACACCACAGCCAAATCAGATAGAGGGTAGGATAGCATGGGCCTCAGTTGGCTAAGCAACAGAACAACATCAATAATAATATAAACAGAATTGCAACTTATAAGTTCTTGTTATTCACCAGGTTCTGTAATTAATGCTATCACTACCATCTTCTTCTTCTTCTTTTTTTTTTTTTTTTTTGCAGATTCAGAAGCTGGTGCTTGGAGGAATTAAATAAGTAGGCCCAGTCACTCAGTCAGAATATGACAGCCTTTTTCTGCTTGTTTTCCAAGCCTGTGCTCCTAGCAATGACTTAACACTGTTCCAGCAAGATGAGGGGCTGGGGTCTTCAAGGCTGTTCATTCCTAGAGCCATGTAGATCATCCATGGCAAATTCTCTTTAATGCACCTCTCCCAGGCTCATTAAGCTCTTAACAGGGGAGGGTGGGAGTGGGGAATATTAAATCTTAGACTCTCCTAACTGTGAAAGATGGGAATAAGAAAGAGAGTTGCTTTGCCATGACCATGGCTATTATTTAAGTCCTCAGACCAAAAACCAGGACTGACCAACCCAAGGGTCACCCTCGTAGCCGTCTATTCACCATGAACCAGGAAAGTCTGCTTCATCCATTTGGGCATTCGGAATGAGCAGACTCTTGCTTATGCTCTCAGCCTTAGCACATACAACAGGTTTTTAAGGTCTGATATGAGAAACATGTGGTCAGTCATCTCTGGTTCCCTATGGTCTTCAACCTTCCTGTGTCCCTAGATCCTCTGGAAACTCGCCCCACACCTTGAGCTCACTGATGGCAGGGCCTATGCTGGTTCAGCTCTGTATCCTCAACATCCAGAACTTCTGGCACAGAGTGAGAGCTCAGGAAACACCACTGCCACTGTCCATTTCACTGCATCCATTTGTTGCTGGGAACATTTCTTTGTCCACTGCCACCAAGTGGGACTGTCTGAGCCCCAGACAGGCAAGTAGCTGTGCTTTTACAAGTTGTTTCTAGTAAAATAGTTTTCCACTAGACTTAATAAAACATTACAGCATTTAATAACTCCCTTGTCAGGAAGTTTTTTACATTAGTCAACTTCTTTCTTGTCCATCCACTATAGGGATAGAGAATAATTAACGATACACCATCCCTTATGTAATAATTCTTTATCTGCTTGAATGTTATTTACTGGTCTTGTAAAAATTATCCTTCTATTGCCCTAGTCCCAGGGTGCTAATATAATGTAATGATAGAGAAGTAAGGACTGACATAAACCCTAACCTCTAGTTTTTTCCTGCCATGATTTTAATTGAATGTCAAATGAAAAGATGAGCAACTAATAAGGGTCCAGGTCAATACTGCTCAGAGATGTCTCACCCATGCAGAATAGTTTCTGTGCAGTTGTAGCTCATGCTGACATTCTGCAAAGCCCACCCACCCCCTTCCCCTGGGCCCCAGAGCACATCCATCATGGACAGGGCCTCACCTTTTGGAGGCCTGCTGCCATTATCTGGGATCCTTGAGTCCAACACAGATGTATCAAATGCTTAACAACAATAGCCTAATTTGTGAGTGCTTATGTAAATATATATATATATATATATATATATATATATATATATATATATATATTTACAGGCTACTTGTGTGAGGTATTTCTAATAATGGCAGGGTTTGTGGTACCGATTAAAAAATAATTGATACTAAATGTTAGCAAAACACAGAGAAACACAAGGAAACTTTTTTTTCACTAACAAACTTGTACATAAAACATGTCAGACATTGTTCCATCTCTTTTGGCCCTCATTACTATCTATAAAACAGGTTTTGTTATATATCACCATTTTACTGAAAAGGAAATACAAGATAAAGTGACTTAGTAAACTTGTACCAAATACTTCAGTTTATTATTGGTAGAGTTGAGAGCTGAACCCCAATAGCCTGACTCCAGAGCTTGTGGTTATAGCCCAGCAACATAATGCCACCACAGTGCCTGGCATAGAATGGGCACCCAATATATATCTGGTGAATTTCAATTGAATGGGTGGTATATTTTCTAGAGATCTGGTTATCCAGAGGAATATTCCCCAAGAAGTCTCAGCTTTCCTTTCAAGACATTTTTCTCTCTGTCAGAGAGTTAAAAGCAAAACTTCTGGAATTCAAGAGTAACAATGGTGCAAGGAATATAAAATCTTAAAAAAAAAAAAAACAACTCTTAATCTACTAGGGAGAAATAATGTGTTTTATTTAAGAAAGAGCATGGAATAGTTTTCAAGGAGAATGTCAGCAAATAAATTAATTAGCAAATACTAAGCCAAGTGTCCAAATGAACTCATCTGTGACATAAAAATATGCAAAAACTTTTTCATGCAATTGTTGGCTGCATGTATGTCTTCTTTTAAAAACTGTCTGTTCATGTCCTTTGCCCACTTTTTACAGGAACTTTTGTTTTTCTCTTATAAATTTGTTCAAGTTCTTTATAGATACTGTATATTACACCTTTGTCAACTGCATAGTTTGCAAACTTTTTCTCTCATTCTGTAGGTTGTCTGTTTACTCTGTTGATAGTTTGCTGTGCAGAAGCTCTTTAGTTTAATCAGATCCCATTTGTCAATTTTTACTTTTGTTGCAATTGCTTTTGGTGTTTTCATCATGAAATCCATGTCTGTGACTATGTCCTGAATGGTATTGCCTAGGTTGTCTTCAAGGGTTTTTGTAGTTTGGGATTTTACTTTTAAGTCTTTAATCCACCTTGAGTTAACTTTTGTATATGGTGTAAGGAAGGGGTCCAGGTTCAGTCTTCTGCATATGGCCAGCCAGTGATCACAGAATATTTATTGAATAGAAAATACTTTCCCCATTGCTTGTTTTTGTCAGATTTGTCAAAGATTGTATAGTTGTAGGTGTGCAGTATTATTTCTGGGTTCTCTATTCTTTTCCATTGGTCTGTGTGCCTGTTATTGTACCAGTACAATGCTGTTTTAGTTATTGTAGCCCTGCAGTATAATTTGAAGTCAGGTAGCATGATGCCTCCAGCTTTTACAAAGCACAATATCACTGATCATTAGAGAAATGCAAATCAGAACCACAATGAAATAACATCTAACACCAGTCAAAATGGCTATTTTGAAAAAGTCAAAAAATAAAAGATGCTGATGAGCTTGTAGAGAAAAAGGATGTTTATACACTGTTGGTGGGAGTGTAAATGAGTTCAACCACTGTGGAATATGGTGTGGCAATTCCCCAAAGACCTAAAGACAGAAATACCATTCAACCCAGAAATCTAATTACTGGGTACGTACTCAAAGGAATGTAAAACATCCTATTATAAAGACACATGCATGCTTATGTTTATTGCAGCACTATTCACAATGGCAAAGATGAAATCAACCTAAATGCCCATCAAGATAGACCGAATAAAGAAAGTGTGGTATATATAGACTATGGAATACTATGCAGCCATAAAAAAGAATGAGATCACATTCTTTGCAGGGACATGGATGGAGCTGGAGGCCATAATTCTTAGCAAACTTACACGGGAATAGAAAACCAAAGACTGCATGGTCTCAATTGTAAGTGGGAGCTAAATGATGAGAACACATGGACACATGGAGGGACACAACACACACTGGGGCCTTTCAGAGTGTGGAGGGTGGAAAGAGGGAGAGGATCATAAAAACTAACAGATACTAGGCTAAATACCTGGATGATAAAATAATCGGTACAACAAACCCCCATGACACAAGTTTACTTATGCAACAAACTTGCACTTGTACCCCTGAACTTAAAAGTTAAAAAGAAAAAAAAAACACAAAAGTATGTCTACTTATCTCAAATATTTTACAGTTTAATTACAGTGACAAAATTGATGCCATAGAATCTTGCAAGAAAAAAGGATCATTGGGCCGTCTGGACTAGTGCCATCAGGCCATCTGAGGTGGTTTGACTCTGTGCCCCCACTCAAATCTTATCTCAAAGAGTAATCCCCACGTCAAGGGAAGGACCTGGTAGGAGGTGATTGGATCACAGGGGGGGCAGTTTCCCCCATGCTGTTCTCATAATAAATGAATTCTCTGAAATCTGATGGTTTTAGAAGGGGCTTTTCTCCCTTGGCTTTCTCTTCTGTCTCCTGCCTCCATGTGAAGAAGATCTTTGCTTCCCCTTCGTCTTCCGCTGTGATTGTAAGTTTCCTGAGGCTTCCTGACCATGTGGAACTGTGAGTCAATTAAACCTCTTTCCTTTATGAATTACCCAGACTCAGATATTTCTTTATAGCAGTGTGAAAATGGACTAATACACCATCTTTGCCTACATGGGCCTTGAAGCTCTGCATGATCAGCATTCTGCCAACCTTTCCCCCTCACTCACTTGCCTGAACCCCAGTGGCCTTCACCCTGTTCTTTCGTACTAGCAGCTTCCTCTGTCCAGAAGGCTCTGTCCCATGTCTTTAACATGGTGTCTCTTCATGACACTCAGGTGTCAACTTCAATATATCTTCTTTACAAAAGCCTTCTCCGAACTCTTTATCTGCTTACATGTTTATCATCCATCTCCTCCACTGAATTTATACTCTTCGAAGCATGTTTTCTGCTCTATTTATCACTATATCAACACCTACATTAGTACCTAGCACTATTTTTGAGTGATTTGATTTCTTTTTAAAAATCTTTAAAAATTGATACATAATATCTGTATATATTTATGGGGTATGTGTTATTTTGTTACAAAATAGAATGTATAATGATCAAGTCAGGGTATTTGGGGCACCCATCACCTTGAGCATTTACCATTTCTATATATTGGGAACATTTCAAATTCTCTCTTTTAGTTAGAAGCATGTATTCTGAAATATACAATGCAGTGTTTTAAACTATAGTCACCCTCTTCTGCTATTTTTTCTACCTAACTGTATGTTTGTACCCATTAACCAACCTCTCTTCAGTCTATCCATCCACCTACACACCCGTTCCATCCTCTGATAGCTATTATTCTACCCTCTACCTTAACAAGATCAAATATTTTAGCTGCCACATATGACTTAGAAACAGGTGGGATTCATCTTTTTGGACCTGGCTTATTTCAATTAACATAATGACCTCCAGGTCCATCCATGTTGCTGCATATGACATAATTTTATTCTTTTTATGGCTAAATAGTATCCCACTGTGTATATATATACCACATTTTCTTATCCATTCATCCATTGATGAATACTTATGTTGATTCCATACCTTGGCTCTTGTGAGAAGTGCTGCAGTAAACATGGGAGTTCAGGTTTCCCTTTGATATACTGATTTCTTTTCCTTTGGATAAATTCCCACTAGTGGGATTGCCAGATTATGTGGCATGTTTACTTTTAGATTTTTGAGAAATCTCTATTTTCCATAATGACTATACAAGTTTATATTCCCAATAGTGTAGAAGATTCCCGTTTTCTCCACATCTTTGTTATTTTTTATCTTTTAAGTAATAGCCATTCTTATTGGGGTAAGATGATTTGTCATTTGGTTTTGATTTGCATTTCCCTGATGATTAGTGATGTTGAGCGTTTTTCATATACCTGTTGGCCATTTGTAGTCTTCTTTTGAGAAATGTCTATTCATGTCTTTCGCCCACTTTTAACTGAGATTTTTTAAAAAATTTCTTTACTGTTGAGTTCATTGTACATTCAGAACATTGGTCCTGTCTTGGATAAACAGTTTGCAGATATTTTCTTCCATTTAACAGGTCATCTCTTACCCTGTTGACTGATTCCTTTGCTGAGCAGAAGCTTTTAGTTTAATATAGTCCTATTTGCCTGTTTTTGATTTTTGTTGCTTGTGCTTTTGAGGTCTTAGCCATAAAATCTTTGCCTAAACCAATGTCTGGAAAAGTTGCCTTTACATTTTCTTCTAAGTAGTTTTATAGTTTCAGGTCTTACATTTAAGTCTCTAATGTATCTTGAGTTTATTTTTGTAGATTGTGGGAAATAGGGGTTAAGTTTCATTCTTCTGCATGTGGATATCCAATTTTCTTAGCACCATTTATTGAAGAGGGTGTATTTTCCCCAATGTATGTTATTGATACCTTTGTTGAAAATATGTGGATTTTTTCCATTTCCTCTATTCTGTTCCAGTGGTCTATGTGGCTGTTTTTATACCAACACCAAACCATTCTGTTTTGGTTATTATAGTCTTTTTAAATATTTTGAAGTCAGGTAGTGTGATGCCTCCGGCTTTGTTCCTTTTGCACATAATTGATTTGGCTATTCAGGCTCTTTGGGGGTTCCATAAAAATTTTAGTATTTTAATAATTATTATATCCTCTTGTTGAAATGATCTCTTTATCATTATATAATGACCTTCTTTGTCTCTTTTTACTGTTTTTGACTTAAAGTCAAAAACTTTATCTGGTGTAAGTATAGCTACTTACACTTGCTTTTAGTCTTTATTTGCATGGAATATGTTTTTCCCATCCCTTTACTCTCAATCTATATGTTTCTTTACAAGTGAGATGAGTTTCTTTTAGGCAGCATAGAGGTGGGTATGTAGGTGGCATACAGTTGGATCATATTTTTAATCCAGTCAGTTAGTCCGTATCTTTTAAATTGGATGTTTAATTCATTTAACTTCAGGGTTATTATTTATTTGTGAAGACTTCATTTTTTTAAATCAGTCTTTTATGTATAGCATAATTTACATAATAAGTCACCCATTTTAAATGTACATTTCAGTGAATATTGACAAATGTGTAGTCACGTAACTATCGCCATAATCATAGTGTATAACATTTTCATATCTCAAACTTTCCCCTTGTCTTTGGTAATTAGTCCCCCTTAACCTAGCCCCTGGCAGTCATGAATCAGCTTTCTGTGTGTATTCTGTAATTTTTAATTTCTAAATATAATTTTGAAATATTTTAGTAGCTCTTTCTTTTCATCAATTTTTATTAATGATTCTCTAATCAGTTTTTTAACAGATTTATTTACCAGATTTAATTGTAATAAGACACATATATTTCAAATGCACAATTTAGTAGGTTTTAACATACTTATACACCCAATAAAATCATTGCCACAATCAAGAGAGTGATCACATACATTGCCAAAAAGATTCCTCATATCCTTTTGTAATCACTTCTTCCCATCCCTCCTCCTCACTCCCTATCCTCAGGTAACTATTAACCTGCTGTCTATAGCTATGGTTCACATTTTCTATAATTTTATATAAATGGGATCTTACAGTGTGTGCTATATTTTGGCCTGGCTTTGTTCACTTGGCATAATTATTTTAAGATTTCCATATTTTATGTATTTCAATAGTTCACTCAGTTTTTCTGCTGGGTAGTATTCCGTTATATGTATATACCACAATTTGTTATCCATTCAACTATGCATGGACATTTGGGTTGTTTCCACTCTTTAGTTATTGCAAACAAAGCAGCCAAGAAAATTGACATACAAGCATCTGAATGGACATATGCTTTCATTCTGATTTTTTGAAGCCAGACAAAATCATAGAGTACATAATGATTACATTATATGAAATTCTGGAAAATGCAGGAAGCTAATAAATGGTTGTCTGGAGATAGGAATGGAAAGGAGTGGGATGGAGGGATTATAAAGAGAGATGAGAAAACTTTTGCAAGTGATGGAAATGCTCATTATCTTGATTGTGGTGATGGTTTTTCAGGTATTAAGTTAAAACTAAAAAATTTATAATTTTAATTATGTGTAACACATTGAATTTCAATTATACCTAAGTAAAACTTTTAAATTATTAGTCACTCAGAATTAATAAACTGTGATGCATCTACATAGTGGAAGTCTACAAGGAAAAGCTGCTGATACATATAACATCGATGAATGTCAAAAGCATTAGGCTGAATGAAAGAAATCAGACACAAAAGACTACAATAATATGATGTCATTTACATGAAATATTAGAAAAGGTAAAACCATAATGCCAAACACCTGCTTCTAAGAGAGAGCAATCGGTTCCTGATTTACCCTCCTGCCTAAAAGAATAAAACAAACAAAAAACCACAACAGATAAAATATATAAAATCACAGCTTCATAACTGAGAAACAAACCTGTTTGCCCCAATATATCTGAAACTTTATTGATACAAATCTAATCCTATATAAAAAAGCAATGGTTTTCTAGTTACTCAGAACAAAAGCCAGAGTCGGGATGCCCACTGCCGCTTTCTCCTGAGCCCCATCATCATTGTGTTCACATCACACCAGCAATACTGATTTTGATGTTTTTTCTCAAATACTCCAAGCCCACTCCCATTTTGAATTTCTTCCCTTTGTCTGGCTGGGACACAGTACTGCTGACAGATTTATGCCTTATACCTTCCTATTTTTCAGGTCTCTGTTCAAACCTCACTGTCCAGTGAGGTGGTCACTCACTACTACCCTTGAGATTTTAACACCTCCACCCTTAGCCCTCCTGATTCCTCTTCCTTGCTTCATTATGCTTCATAGCACTTAATAGGATCTGGAACACTCTATATTTTACCTATTTATTTATAGCTAGTCCCTGGAATTCAAGCTTTATGTAGAATGAATGTCATATATGTGGTAAATTATAGCAATAATAATAGCAATAATAACAATAATGGCTAACATGTATTAAACACTCTGTAAGGCAGTATTTTCTATGTATTAACCTATTTAATCCTCATGACAATCTTATGAGATAGGCAGAATTATTATACTCATTTTACAGATGAGAAAACTGAGGCACAGAGAGTTGAGTAAATTTCCTAAGGTTATAGAGCACAACTGTGATTTGAACCCAAGAAGTCTGGTTCCAGAGCCTATGCTTATGACTATTATGTTATATTGCTTGTTGAAATCCTAAAATTGGCAGTTTTTCCTTCCATCTATAGCTTTCTTCATCTGTTAGAAAACGTTGCAATGTAAAGAGGCCAATATTCTAAAAGCTGAGTCTTAATACAAACTTTCCACTAATAACAGGAATTTACTTTTCATGAATAACAGGACCCTGAGAGTCTTTCTGTTGTTAGCACTATTCTTAAAGAAGTGTTCTGACAGCACTATGGGTCAGAATGATCACTGTGATTTCCATCCATGTGACTGGCAAAGGCCTAGAGGTGCCCAGCAGCATTCTACATCCAAACAAGCCCCACACCCCAGATGGTCACAAGGTAAATACATTAAGGACATATTGACATCTTTGTCACTGCCATAAGGAGTTCCAGGATCCTGAAGATCCACATTCTTTAGTAGGCTTCCCAGGTTGGCATGCTGCTTTTTTCCCATTGTGCCAAGTGCTGACTAATTTAATAGCTGAGAATGCTTAGATACATAAATGCATTGACAAGATGCTCCTTCAGTTTCAGCTGAAATACTGTTCACCCAAGGTTAGGATTCATTTATGCTCCTGAACTAGCCTCAAGTTAAGAGATGTGTAGACAGCTTTATTGGCCTGATTTTCATCCCTTTATAAAGTTAGCACACAGAACCTACACAGTGGACTTATCTTAGAATTGAAGGGGAAGCTGGCATTTGAATTAGGGGTTTTGTGCAGAAGATGAGATGGGATTTACAGACATCATATTTAAGTTTACTGAGTATTTGCAACTGAGAGCCTGCATGTAACAAAGTTAAATGTAAATGAAAAATAAAACCAGGAAGAAAATAGATTTTGAATCTGGAACTGACTTTATCTAACTGAAACATCTCTTTGTAATGTTCTGAACTGGCAAATATATCCCAGAGGCAACTACATATATGACAAATCATTTCTTGATGAAGGTCCCATACATGGTCTCCTTCAGACAAGACCTCACACTTGGGATACAATTTACCACCCCTTTCACATCCCCCTATAAAGTTATTTTCCAGAATTCTGAATTCAGAATTTTAATTTAGTTATCTTTTTGGTTTGAAGTAAATTTATGTTTTTTAAAACTATAACAGCAAGAGCAAGATTATTGCCTAGGTCATGCTTTAAACTTGTCCGAGGATCAGTAAAACTTGGAAGACCCTAAATAACTATGTAAAAGATTTAAAAGAACTTTAAAGAGCTTCTCTGCTTCCTATGTTAACACAACTCACATTCAGTTATAAAACAAGGGTCTTACCTGAGAAAAGAATGAGACCTAGAAATGTGGATATGTGTACAATTCAGTGATTTGAGTTTGGGTAAGGGTTGGAATAGAAAAGAATTGTGGAAGTATGTTTATCCTCTTTAGAACCTGGAAGCAAGTAGTGAGGAGATAAAGAAACTTCAGAATGGAAACAAATATGAGGATGGGTTCTTACATTAACCCAGGCTATATATGCAGTATCTATCTTAGAGCAATCTGTGTGTGTGAAAGTCATTAGGGATGCTCCCTCTGGGAATATCAGTGGATTGTATTTCTTTACCCACTTGAAATTAGCTGTGGCCATGCTGTTTGCTTTGCTGAGCGAGATATGAACTGAAGCATTAAGAATCAGTGTGTGCTTTGCTATATCTGCTTTTAAATCTGGCATGGTGAATAGCAATATTTATAATGTGGCTGCTACATAAGCCCGAGTCCCTGCCAATTTACAATGACATGTAAGTAAGCAAAACCCTTTGTTGTTTTAAGCCACTGGGATTTTGGGGATGTTTGTTACTGTGTATACTTAACCTATCCTGACTAATACATTAGTAGAGCCAAATGATTGAAGTATTTAAACATAAGATATATTTAGAATTAAAATGGGCTTTGAGAGCAAGATATTTAGGAAAGAGCTGACCCAATGGCTAAGTCAACAAATGAGCAGCACTGGTCTTTACTATGCCAGGAGAAAAGACCACACGAACACTAGCCAAGAATACTCTGGCAACATGATACACTGAGGATCAAAGGATGGCAGAAGAGGAAGGTATTTTCCACACTCTCCTTCATCACATAGCCACAGGACCCATTCCTGGGGAAAAGAGATGGGAAAGAAAGAGGCAGAAGAATTTCCTAATTGGCTGAGCTTAAATCTGGAATAATCTGATCAATTATGTGAAAGAGACCAAATTACATTTAATTGACAAAGACAAAGTTTGCCTGATTATCACTGGGAATGAGAGAATGAGAGCACAATGAAATCAGCTATGGACAATAAATAAAGCTACATTCTTTGTCTGCTCATAATACAAAAAATAAATATAGACACCATCACATAAAGGCCACACAATAACTACAAGTAAAAAAAAAAAAAAAAAAAAAAAAACTAAACAGAGGGATTGTTGAAAGCAGAAAGCACAGTATGAAATTATACAAATAAACAAGATCACACATATATGTTCCATGGATAAACGTAAGTAGGATAACATAATGTAACAGGAAAAATACTTTAACATATAAGCAAAACAAAAGCCTTCGGAATAAAAAGGTACTTCAAAAGCAAAGTCATGAACTATCTGCTTAACTTAAGCAGAACTTTTATGCTGATAATGATGAATTCTGGGAAAACAATTTTATAAATATTTAAAACACTATCTGAAGATACTGGAAAATGACAAAAAGTAAATAGAAACTTGAAGAAATATAGACCCTGAGAGAAGGAGACCAAAATGCTTGAGATCTACATTTATTCAGTTCTCTTCTCAAGAGCACTTCTCAGTTCACGTGGTAAAGGGGTCAGGGATAGAACTCATGAAGAAAGCAGAAGTCTTATTGGGCTGCAGAAATCAAAATTTTGAGCTGAGAATGGTGGTCGGAAATTGAAATGGGAAATCTCAGAAAAGTGAGAGTCGCAGATTATTAAACTCCCAAATTTTCATGCAAACTTTACTTAAACTTTGCATGACTCCTGAAAGGCACATGTACAAGGCAAGCCAGCAAGGAGCACAGCAAAAGTGACAGTTGGTTGACTGGAAGAACTGAGCAGAAACTTCAGCAGCCAACACCACTGGAAAGACAGAATTGATTGAATTCCTGTCAGGATAGAATGGCTTGTGGAGTTTCTTCAGATTTCCACTGAAACTCCAGAAAGTTCACACGTTAGGAGCAGAGACCTAATTTTGGAAATATGAGGCATGTCTTAAGATTGAGAGAAAAGTGCAGTAGTCTCCTTTTAATAAATCCTAAAACAAAGCCTACACAAATCAAAATGATCCACTAACAATTACATTGTTCTGCTAGAACAAAACAAAACACTCTTCAGAGGAAGATAACTGAAACAAGAATCTCAATAATTTAAAGTCCTCAATTTCCAGTATGCAACAAAAAATTACTAAGCATGCAAAGAAATAGGAAAATGTGAAATGTAGTAAGAGAAAAAAGTAGTTAATAGAAACAGATCCACAGATGAACTATACATTGAAACAATTATCATAAAATGACAAAGAATTTATGGTAAAATAAGATATAATGGGTGAAGATATGGATAAAATCAGAAGAGATAAAGAAATAAGGCAGGGGATTTTGTTCTGGGTAAGATGGCCAGAGAACATTCCATTCTTTCTTTCCCAGCATATGAAACTTTAAAACCTGAACAACATTCATAGAGCATTTTGAAAATTTGAGGATTTTGAAAAGTAAATAGCAGCAGGCAGATTGGGGAAGAATGACTGAATTCAAAGTGTCTTTAAAGCAGTGGTGTGTTTGATGGTTTTTTTTTTCCTCTCTATTGTCCCCCATCCTGAATTTAATGGAGGCAGAAAACCAGAAGTGAGCACTGTGACTACAGAAAGCTTCAGGAAAATAATCCCTCTAATTCTTATTTGAGAAATTAGAGAAAATCTTAATGCTCAGAGACCATGTAGAACTTCCTTCCCCCAATTTTTCTTTTTCTTCTCTTCTATTACACGATAACCCTCAGTCAATTCAATGGCAGCAGCAACAGTAATAGCTATGGGAACCCATGAGAATCAAAACTGTGAGGAAATGGAGTTTTCAGTGGAGTTCCTGTTCCAAAAAGAAGGGAACAATCCCATTTCATTTTTCTCTCTCTGTTATTCTTTCTCTGGGCCCCAAATATGGTCTGATCTTGGAAGTGGTTAATTTGTAGGCAGAGGGCTTAGCAGGGGTGTCCCCCAGGGAACCATAAAGTACTAGGAGAATCACGGAGAGAGAGAAAATTGGGAAGTTGATCCATAAAGTTTCTAATAAACACCTGTGTTTGCCTCTGAACTGTACGTAGTGTATCTCATTCTAATTAGTATAGCACAGGCTTGAAGAACAGAGCTGAAAAACAGACCACTACTCATATTCTAGACTGAACACTGTGTGCAGTGCATGTAAGACCAATGCAAATACCACTGAAATGCCTTTGAAATAGGAACCAACATTGGAACTGGACCCAATAAAGGGCAAGTTAGAAGTTCTTGCCTGGCCGGGCGTGGTGGCTCAAGCCTGTAATCCCAGCACTTTGGGAGGCCGAGGCGGGTGGATCACGAGGTCAAGAGATCGAGACCATCCTAGTCAACATGGTGAAACCCTGTCTCTACTAAAAATACAAAAAATTAGCTGGGTGTGGTGGCACGTGCCTGTAATCCCAGCTACTCAGGAGGCTGAGGCAGGACAATTGCCTGAATGCAGGAGGCGGAGGTTGCAGTGAGCCGAGATAGCGCCATTGCACTCCAGCCTGGGTAACAAGAGTGAAACTCCGTCTCAAAAAAAAAAAAAAAAAAAAAAAAGTTCTTGCCTAAACCTAACCAGATCAGTTGACAGCTAAGACAAAATTATACACAGACATTCTTCATAGGACTTAAACAACATAAAGATCTCCTAATATCATAGTCAAAATGTCCAGGATACAATCCAAAATTACATGGCATATAAAAAGACAACAAAATTAAACATACATGGGGAAAAGATCAACAACTATTAATGATTAGTTGGTACAGATACTGAAATGATCTGACAAGATTTTATAGCAGCTTCAAAAGTTGCTGAAATAAGCAATGGTAAACACTTTAGAAACAAATACAAAGATAGAAAGTCATCCAAAGAAATGGAATATTTTAAAAGGATCAAATAAAAATTTTTAGAACCAAAAAATATAACAACCAAAATTAAAAACTCCCTGAATGGATTCAATAGCAGAATGGACATAACAGAGGAAGTCAGTCAAGTTGAAGATAGACTAAAAGAAAATTTATAACCTGAACAAAAGACAAAAGAAGGTTGGATAAAAAATAAACAGTCTCGGGAATATGAGGGCCAAGAACAAAAAGTCTAACATTTGTGTGACTGAAATTCTAGAAGGAGAGGGGGAAAGGGTAATATTAAAAAATATTTGAAAAAATAATGGCAAAATATCCAAAGTTTGGTAAAGGACACATTCGACATATACAAGAAGTTCAGTTAACCCCAAACAAAATAAACCCAAAGGAAACTTTGCCCAACTACATAATAATCAACATGCTGTAAATTAAGGACAAAGGAAAAATCTTGTAGGCACTCAGGTAAAAATGATACATTATCTATAGGGGAACAGCAATTCAAACTAGACACATGATTTCCTCAGGAACCATGGAGGACAGAAGAAAGTTGCACAATGTTTTTCAAGAGCTGAAGGAAAAAAAATTAGCCCAGAATTCTATATACAGCCAAAATACTCTAAGATCAAATAGACGTTCTCAGATAAAGGAAAATCAAGAGAATTCAAAGCTGGCAGTCCTTCCCTAAAAGAATTACTAAACAAAGTTCTTAAGATTGAAAGAAAATGTTATCAGAAGAAAACTTAGAACATCAGAAATTAAGGAAGAACAACATAGTATATATCTGGGTAAATAAAATAGTTATTATCCTGGAGTTATTTAAATACATTTGTTAGTTTAAAGAAAATTATAAGTGTCTGATGGAGTTTTCAGTGTATATAGATGTAATATATAAGAACAAAATAGGCTAAAAGTCAAAGGGATCTATACAGTTGCAGGGTTTTTTTTTAATTATACATTCCAATTTAAGTGGTAAAATATTGATTCTAAGCAGACTGTAAAACATTAAGTATGTATTTTGTGTTGCTTTAAGTAACCCCTAAAAAACCAGATAAATCTTTTAGAACACTTCACACAACAACGGAATACACATTCCTTTCAAGTACAAGTAAAATGTCCACCAAGATGGACCATATCCTGGGTTATAAAACAAACCTTAACAAATTTAAGAGAATTGAAATAATACATGGTATATTCTCAGACCATAGCAGAATTAAACAAGAAACTAGAAACAGAAAGAATGTAAGAAATATTTAAAACATTTGAAAATTAAATAATACATCTCTAGACAATTCATTAGTCAAAGAGGAAGTTTTTCGGGAAAAATTTTAAAAATGTTTTGAACTCTATGCAAATACCGAAATACAGTATATTAAAAATTCATGGGATGCAGCTAAAGCAATGTGTAAAGGGGGAATTTTCAACATTAAGGTCATTTATTAGATAAGTACGAAGAATTAAAACAAAACATCTAAGCTTCTACCATACAAAACTTGAAAAAGAAGAGCAAATTAAACCTAAACAAAGCAGAAGAAAAGAAATAATAAAGATACCAGTGGAAACCAATGCAATTAAAAACAGAAAAAGAATTTTAAATAAATCAGTGAAACCAAAGGCTGGTTCTTTGAATTATCAGCAAAATTGATAAATCTCTTACAAGATGGACAATGAAAAAGAAAAAGGACGAAATTGCCAATATCAAGAATGAAAGATAGGCGTGGTGGCTCAGGCCTGTAATCCCAGGACTTTGGGAGGCTGAGGTAGGTGTATCACTTGAGGTCAGGAGTTCGAGACCAGCCTGACCAACAGGGTGAAACCCCATCTCTACTAAAAATGCAAAAGTTAGCCAGGCATGGTGGTGGATGCCTGTAATCTCAGCTACTCAGGAGGCTGAGGCAGGAGAATCTCTGAAACCCAGGAGGTGGAGGTTGCAGTGAGCCAAGATCATGCCACTGCAGCCTGAAGAACAGAGAGATTCTGTATCAAAAAAAAAAGAATGAAAGATGGCATATCCCTATAGACTCTCCATAGCTATTAAAAGGATAGTAAGGGAAGACTATGAGCAACTATACATGCAGAAATTCAACAACCTTGATGAAATCAACAATTTCTTGAAACCCACAAATAAACCAAACTCATCAAGATAAAATGTCTAATTTAGTACTTTATTAAATAAACTTAATTTGTAGTTAAAAACTTTCCACAACTGCAAATCTCTGGGCCAAGATGGTTTCACTATTAAATTCAACATTATGTACACACACACACACACACACACACACACACACACACTCCTAACTCTGTCAACTCTAGAGCCTAGAAGCAATGATGTCTTGGTAGTGAGGAACACATCTGGTGCCTATATATTTGTTTCTAAATACCATTCTCTACTAATAGGAACCAGGGCTCCCTAGGCCTGGGACAGAGAAAATATAAAATGAATTTGAAATATCTTCTTGAACTAGAAAGTAAGAAACTCTCTAAACATTAATGGAGATATGTCAAAAGGACATAGGACCTGGATTGAACAGCATCCCACTGATCAAGTCTTGGATCATTTGTACATTAAGATAAATATTATAATAATGAATTGTTATCCATTGGTTTATTGGATTTAGTATTATTCAATGATAATTCAATATACATTGAATTACTGAATTATACATTGAATTATTGGATTATTAGCTTATTGAATAAACATTCTATGAATTTATAATAGTAATTATTTAGTTTACTAATTAATGAAGGGAAAAGAAAAGCTCCCCTTATATTAAAATAACCACTAGTAAATGTAGAAGAAATGATGAAATTTAAAGTTTGGCAGCCATCATAGTTATATTTTCAGTCAAGAACCATCAATGGATTCTAAAACTGGCAAGTAGAAAATTTGAAAAAACAACAATAATAACAAAAACAGAATATTTGCATAGTCATAAAGTATCTTTCCATACTTATTAATAATTTGTTAATTAATCTGTTACATATCATCTTAACCAAATGATAAAGGTTAACATCACATATAAAGGGGCAACTTGGCATTGAGTGCTTCCTTTTATGATGTCCTGAAAAGAATACAGCATTGTCTTTTGTGCATACTTCTGTGGTATTCTGACAAAAATGCTTACATCATGAAGTAATATCAGGAAAACTCAAAGGAACTTGTCTGTGCTTTTCAAAAACATCAACTTCATACAGTCAAGTAAAATGTAAGCAAATATTCCAGGCAAAAGAGACATGACAACTAGATTCACCAGGTATTCTGGATTGCATTCTAGACCTATAAAGAATATTACAATATTGGCAAATGTGAATGGGATCTGTGGATGAGACAACATTGGATTGATATTAATTTTTTGATTTTGATGGTTATATTCTGGCTTTCTGAGAAAGATTTTAGAAAATATACCCTAAAAATTGAGAAGTATTTCTTCTTTATGTTTAAAAGTTATTCTCTAGGGTTCAGATATGTCATCAATTGGGAAATCTGGTTAAAGGGTATATAAGAGCTCTTTGCATTATTTTTTCAACGTTCATGGATTTAAAATTATGTTAAAATAAAAAGGTTAAAACATACAAAAGCAAATAAAAATTAAAGTAAATAAATTACAAAGCTAATACAATTATTATCTAAATAGCAAATATATAGCTAACAAATAAAATCAACTCTATACTAAAAAGCAAAGAATATGCATCTTTTCAAGAATATTTGGAACACTTGCAACAATTCACCATAAAGTAGTGTATTTAACACTCATATTACTGAAGAACAAAATGAAAATAAACATATATAGCATTAAATCCATCAGGACATAAGCTATTTTGCTATAATAGATAATGGTAAAACATCTGAAGGACTGAAGACAACAAAAGTTTTTCTTCATTCTATTCATTTACAGTCATTCAGGTTGATGGAGGCTTGTATGGTCACCAGAGGAAAGTGATAAGGACATGGAAAAATGTGCACTGACTCTTACCCCATCTCCAGTGAAGGGTGAGACATATCAGTTCTGCTCATATTTCATTGAGCAAGGCAAATCATATTTCCATATTGAGTTATGTAGAGAAGCAATTCTACCGTAATCCCAGAAGGAGCATATTTAAAACAATCCTAATGCTACATGAAAAAATCAACTCTAAAATTTAGCAAAAGAGTAATACTAAGAACAAAAATAAAAACGAAGCAGACTGATGTGATTAAAAAACAAAGCAGAAATAATACAATAAATAATAAAACTTAGTACATATGCTTGCAATGTTGCAGATTGTAAGTCCTTCCTAAATCTAATTTCCCCTTCTTTCATACCAAGAGGATACATGGCAGTCTTGAGGGATCACAATTTCCAGTCTTTCCTGTGGCTCTGTGGGCCACTGAATTAAGCTTTCACTAATTGGTTGCTCATTCTATGTCACTGACTTTAAAGAAAATGTATGGCTTTGGGTTTTCTTCCTTTCCTCTTTGATGTTCTGGAATGCAGACCTGGTGATTATCCCACTTTGGCTATACAGGTGAAGAAAATACCCTTGGAGTGGGTGAGGTTTCTAGAGAAGAAACAGGATCTTGGAGGACTTTGAGAAACAAGGCGCCTAACCTGGACTAGCTGGACTGTTATGTGAAGAAGAACAAAACTTCTACCTGGTTTACACCATTGTACCATGAGGTCTTTTCCTTCTATCAGCTTAGGCTTTGCTCTAGTTAAAATTACATATACAGACCAATCTCTTAAAAAGGGCTATGAAATAGATAAAGGTAGGTAACAATCAGGTAAACAAGAGCCAGCACAAAATCAGAAAGGAGGGTGGGGAAGTATCCTCAAATAATGAATTAACTAGACATGTAACACATACTTTGACACTATGCAAATGATGATTTTTCTATAAAAATATAAATTTCCAAAATCTACCTCAAAGAAAATGTATGACTGAAATTGTTTCGAGGTTAATCCCATAGCATAATCAAGACAAATACAATTCTAATACTACACAAACTGTCCCAGACTGTAATGAAAGAAATAACTCTTTTAAATTCTGTCTGCAAAATGAGCATAATTTTGACAGAAGAACTTGACCCAGATGCCACTAAAGTAGAAAACTCCCTGTCTACCCAGAATATCACTATAAAAATCATAAATAAAATATTACTTGCCTACTTACAAATACAATCTAATAGCACAATAAATGTAGACTATACCACAATACAAGGATAATTGGCTACTAGGAAACATTTTAATAGAATTATCTACATTAGTAGAGAAAAAGAGAAAATTTAAGATCAAAGGATTTTTTTAACAAAACATAACATACATTCCTGATTTTAAATGTCTTATTATACCAAAATTAATAGAAACATTCTTACTGTAATTTTATATATACAGAAGTATGGTTCATTTTATATTGAGAGTGTTATAGTTAATTTCACTAGAAGCATATTTCCATTAGAGTAGAAATGCCCCCATCAACATTTCTATATAGCATTGTTCTGGAAATTCAGGCAAATGCAATTTAGCAAGAGGAGTAAGTGGTATAGTATTTAGAAAGGAGGAAATAAAATAATTATTTTTAGCATGTGATATGCCTTTTAACCTGGAAAACCCAGGAGAATCAACTGAAAAATATTTTACAGAAAAGAGAGAATTCAGGAAAGTGCCTAGTTGCAATATTAAATAGAAAAAAAAAATAGCTTTCCAGGGGACAAGCAAGCTCTAAATGCAGATAGAAAATATGTTATTTAAATAGCACCAAGACATTTAAAATACTGAAGAAAATTTTTGAATAATGTTTCATCTTTCTATGAAGAAAAATTTTCATCTTTGTTAAGAGATCCAAGAGAGTTGACAGAAAGATCTGCTATATTCTTGCTTAGGAGGACTAGATAGAATAACAATGTTAATCTTTCTGAATTATTCTATAATTTAAATAAAAAATAAGATAGCAAGATTATTTTTCTTTTAGATAAAAGTATTAAAAAACTCAGATGAAAGCATAAATATTTGAGGATAACCAGAATAAAACTGTAAAAAAAAGAATATGAGAGGACTACACCAAATAATAAACAGATAATAAACTTACAGTAATTAAAACAATCTGGTACTGGCACAAGAATAAACAGATTATTGGAAAAGAGAGATCAGAAACAGATCCAAGCTCACATAGGAATTCAATTTATGAAATGTGGCATTATCATGCAATGAAATAATGATAGATTAATCTGCAAATGATGTTGTGGCTACTGGTAGCCATTTGGAACAAAATAAACCTTGATCACTACCCATTTATTACATCAAAATGAATTATTTGGATCACAGTTTTAAACATAAAATATAAAATCATAAAAATAACAGTAAACAACAGGAGGAAATTTATTTTTGACACAGTGAAACCTGACTTAAAATTATGAAAATATACATTGAAGTGACACCAAGATACCATGTTTTGTCTATCAAATAAAAAATTTTAAATATGCTTTTAAATTTTATAGTTGGAAAATAAATATTTTCAGAGCTAGTAGTGAGATTGCAAATCAATGCAAGCTCTTTAGAGGATAATTTGACAATTTAACCCAGCATTTCCATGTCTAAGAATTTAACTTTCAGATGTACTTGCAAATTGCATAAATATGTATTTACAAGAATGTTTGTTTCCACATTGTCAGTAAAAGCAAAACACAAAACAAAACAAAAAACCCAAACATCCCTCTCCCCACAAGAAACAACAGAAAAGAAACAGCTTAAATGTCTTTTACCACATGACTGGCAAATTAAGTATAGTTAAGTCATTACAAAAGTCATGCTATGCATACATAAAAAAGAATGTGTTAGACCTGTATCTCCTAATAAACAACAATATTTAAGTTTTATTGTTAAGAGAGAAGTGAAAGAGACATGTAGAGTATGGTACAGTCATGTGATTTAAGTATATAAATTTAAACATACATCACATGTTTAGTTGTATACATACATATATGTGCCTTTATACTCAGGCCATACCGGATTTCCTACTGTTCTGCCAATGCTCCAGCACATTGCTGCCTCAGAGAATTGCCCTGGGCAACTGGCTCCTGTGTATCCTCATGGTTTACTTTCTCCTCTCCTTACATGTTTGCTCAGATGTCCCCCTTTCAGTGAGGCTGAACCTGACTACCCTACTTAAAATTACAGTCCCTCAAGACCCTTTAATCTGCTGTGCTTCTTCTCTTCCTCTTTCAGTTACCTATTTATACTATTTGCTTACTTTTTCCATGGGGTTGTTTTTCTTCTCTGTGTTGATTCATAAGAAATATTTTCATACTTTGAAAACTAATCACTTATTTTTACATCAATGGCAGATGTTTTCTCCTAGCCAGTGGCTTGTTTTATAAAATGTTTATTGTTGATCACACAGAAGGTTTTTCTGCTTTAACATGTTCAAATTTATTAACATTTTTATGTGCTTTTTGTGTCCTATTTAGGGTATCTTTCCCTAATGTCATGAAGGTATTCTTCCATATCTCTTCTGAAAGTTTAAAATTTGGGAGTGGGGAGTTGGGGAGGGATAATATGGGGAGAAATGCCAGATATAGGTGATGGGGAGGAAGGCAGCAAACTACATTGCCATGTATGTACCTATGCAACAATCTTGCATGTTCTTCACATATACCCCAAAACCTAAAACACAATAAAACATATATATAAAATAAAAAATAAATAATTTTTTTAACTCTTACATCTTTAGTCCATCTAAAATTTGTGTGTGGTGTGAGATGCAGATGTAATTTTATCTTTTCCAACAGTCAGTTTACTTAGCCCTAGTTATTTGGTAGCCCATTCTGTTCCTGCTGATTTGTTTTGCTACCTTTGTCATACACCAAATTTTCTCCCATTCTGTGAGTTGTCTGTTTACTCTGATGATGTATTTTTATTTATTTTTTGCTGTACAGAAGCTTGTTAGTTTAATTAGGTCCCATTTATTTGTTTTTGGTTTTGTTGCATTTGCTTTTCAGATCTTAGTCATAAATTTTTTGTCTGGGCCAGTATCCAGAAGAGTTTTTCCTATGTTTTCTTCTAGAATTTTTATGGTTTCAGGTCTTATATTTAAGTCTTTAACCCATCTTGAGTTGATTTTTGTGTATAGTGAGAGATAGGGATCCAGTTTTATTTTTCAACATGTGGCTTGCCAATTATCCCAGCACCATTTATTGAGTATGGTGTCCTTTTGCCAATTTATATTTTTGTATGCTTTGTCAAAGATCAGTTGGTTGGAAATGTTTGTCTTTATTTCTGGGTTATCTATTCTGTTCCATTGGTCTATATATCTATTTTTATCCTATTACGATGCTGTTTTGGTTCCTATTTCCTTGTAATATAATGTAAATTGAATAATTTGATTCATCCAGCTTTGTTCTTTTTGCCTAGGATTGCTTTAGCTATTTGGGCTCTTTTTTGGTTTCATATGAGTTTCAGGAGGTTTTTTCTTTTTTCTATTTTTTTTTTTTTTTTTGCATCTGACTTTTTTTTTTTTTATTGTACTTTAGATTCTGGAGGTACATGTGCAGATCATGCAGGATTGCTGCATGGGAAAATACATGGCAAGGTGGTTTGCTACTTCCATCCTCTCATCACCTATGGCATTTCTCCCCATGTTATCCCTCCCCAATCTCCCCACCTGCCACTGTCTCTCCCCTAGCCCCCACCAACAGACCCCAGTGTGTGATGCTCCCTTCCCTGTGCCCATATGTTCTCACTGTTCAACACCTACCTGTGAGTAAAAACGTGGTGTTTGATTTTCTGTTGTGTGTCAGTTTGCTGAGAATGATGGTTTCCAGATTCATCCACGTCCTTACAAAGGACACAAACTCATCGTTTTTTATAGCTGCATAGTATTCCATGGGGTATATGTGTCCCATTTTCCTTGTCCAGTCTATCACCAACGGGCATTTGGGTTGGTTCCAGGTCTTTGCTATTGTAAACAGTGCCACAGTGAACATACGTATGCATGTGTCTTTATAATAGAATGACTTATAATCCTTTGGGTATATACCCAGTAATGGGATTGCTGGGTCAAATGGAATTTCTATTTCTAGGTCCTTGAGGAAGGGCCACACTGTCTTCCACAATGGTTGAACTAATATACACTCCCACCAACAGTGTAAAGGTGTTCTTATTTTTCCACATCCTCTCCAGCATCTGTTGTCTCCAGATTTTTCAATGATCGCCATTCTAACTGGCATGAGATGCTATCTCAATGTGGTTTTGATTTGCATTTCTCTAATGACCAGTGATGATGAGCATTTTTTCATATGTTTGTTGGCTTCATACATGTCTTCTTTTGAAAAGTGTCTGTTCATGTCCTTTGCCTACTTTTGAATGTTTTTTTTTTCTTGTATATATGTTTTAGTTTGTTGTAGATTCTGGATATTAGCCCTTTGTCATATGGGTAGATTGCAAAACTTTTTTCCCATTTTGTTGGTTGCCAGTTCACTCTAATGATTGTTTCTTTTGCTGTACAGAAGCTCTGGAGTTTAACTGGAGTCCATTTGTCTATTTTGGCTTGTGTTGCCAATGTTTTTTGGTGTCTTAGTCATGAAGTCCTTGCCTACGCCTATGTCCTGAATGGTTTTGCCTAGGTTTTCTTCTAGGGTTTTTTAATGGTGTTAGGTTTTATGTTTAAGTCTTTAATCCATCTGAAGTTAATTTTAGTGTAAGGTGTCAGGAAGAGTCCAGCTTCTGCTTTCTGCACATGGCCAGCCAGTTTTCCCAACACCATTGTTAAATTTTCCCTGTTGCTTGTTTTTGTCAGGTTTGTCAAATATCAGAGGTTGTAGATGTGTGGTGTTGCTTCCAAGGCCTCTGTTCTGTTCCGTTAGTCTATATCTCTTTTTTGGTACCAGTATCTTGCTGTTTTGATTACTGTAGCCTTGTAATATAGTTTGAAGTCAGGTGATGTGATGCCTCCAGCTTTGTTCTTTTTGCTTAGGATTGTCTTTGCTCTATGGGCTCTCTTTGGGTTCTTGATTGGAATTGCATTGAATCTGCAGATTGCTTTGAACAGTATAGCCATTTTTAATATATTCATTCTTCCATTCTATGAACATGGGATGTATTTCCATTTGTGACATTTACGATTTCTTTCAGCAGTGTTTTGTAGTTCTCCTTGTAGAGGTCTTTCACCACCTTGGTTAAGTATATTCCTTATTGTTGTTGTTGTTGTTGTTACAGATTTTGTAAAAGGGGTTGAGTTCTTGATTTGATTTGCATCTTGGTCATTGTTGGTGGATAGCAGTGCTATGGATTTGTGTACGTTGATTTTGTAACCTGAGACTTTACTAAATTTATTTATCAAATTTAGAAATCTTTTGGAGGAGTCTTTAGGCTTACCTAGGTATGCAATCATATCATGGGCAAACAGCAATAGTTTTACTTTCTCTTTTTCAATTTGGGTGCCCTTTATTTCAGGACTTCAAGTACTGTGTTGAATAGAAGTGGTGAAAGTGTGCATCCTTGCATTGTTCCTGGTCTCATAGGGAATGCTTTCAACTTTTTTTCCACTCAGTATGTTGTTGGTTGTGAATTTGTCATGTATGACTTTTATTAGGTTGATATGTGTTCTTTCTCTTTTTTTCTTTCTATGCCTAGTTTGTTGAAGATTTTTTATCATGAAGAAATTTATTGACTGCTTGTTCTTGGATTTATTGACTGCTTGTTCTACATCTATTGAGATAATCATATGGTTTTTTAAAAATTCTGTTTATGTGATGTATCACATTGACTGACTTGCATATGTTAAACCATCCCTGCATCCCTGGGATGAGACCCACTTGATCATGGCATATTGTCTTTTTGATGTGCTGTCGAATTTTGTGTGCTAGTATTTTGTTGAAGACTTTTGTATCTATGTTTATCAGGGATATTGGTCTATAGTTTTCTTTTTTTGTTATGTCCTTTCCTGGTTTTGGTATCAGGGTGACACTGGCTTCATGGAATTAGTTAGGGAGTATTCCTTCTTTCTCAGTCTTTTGCAATAGTTTCAGTAGGATTAGTACCAATTCTTTTTCATAATTATTATTGTTTAGTCAATGCTTGCTTAGATTTGCCCAGATATTTACCATTTTCTTCAAACATCGTTGCCTGTTCCATTGCACGCATTTACTTTGGGTTTCAGTTCCTTCTTTCTGAAATATATCCTCTATTACTTCTTTCAGAGGGAGACTGGGAATAATAGATTCTCTTCATCTTTGTTTTTCTAAAATTTTTCCTCTATTTTCTCTTACTATTGAGTAATAATTTACCTGGTTATAATATTATTACTTTGAACTTATTTTTCTCTCTTCAAGTTCTCATGGTTGTAGAACGTTTATGATATTCTGAAGGTTATACATCTTTGGATAGTTTGTCTTTTCTTTTTGATTACTTTTAAAGTTTTCTCTTTATATATGGTTTCCACAATTTCAGTACCATATATTTAGGTAGAAAGTTTTTTGTATTTATCCTGATTGGGATTCACAATACTTCTTTAATTGGGGGATTTATGTCTTTCATAAATTCTCAGAAATTTTCTGGTTTTATCTTCCCGTTATGTTAAAATATTGTCTTTTCCTATTTTCATTGCGATAATTGTTCTTAGAATTTGCTTATTGCACCTATCCTACAAATAGCTTGATCTCTTTTAATTTTTAGCTCTTTTTATCTCTTAGTACTGAATTCTGCATAATTTCCTCAGATTCATCTTCTAGTTCTACTTTTTCATCTATGTCGAATTCATGTTCAATATTCTGTGGGATTTCTAAACGTTGTATTTGGCAACTATAAGTAAAGCTGCTATAAACATCTATGTGCATGCTTCCATTTTTTTAATAAAAGCAAAATAAACCAGAAAAAAATGGGCTATTCAAGGAAATACACACATATGTACATAAACAACAAATGTGACCTTGTATACCTATGATGATAATGGTTGGCATTTATTTGATACTTACTGTTTTCAGTCACTATGCTAAGGCTTTTACATATGTTACTTTATTTAATTCTCACACAATCCTATTTAAAACAGAATGAAAATTTAAACCAACTACTGCTTGGATATGTAATGAAAATGTAGCATCCATAGATCTGTAACTAATCTAAGCTTTATAACCTTCACCCAGCTGAACAGGGGTCCAAATGGGTAGGTGGAGAGAGACTGAACTTGCTAATTTTCAGTATGTCTGTTTCTTACCTAGTAAAGGACTTTGCACTTTGGAGGGACACAATAAGTATCCGTGGTTGAATGAATGGTGACAAAATATAATATTAAATAGATTAAGCTACAATGTGTTGAGTGTATAGTATATACAACTAGTGCTGGGTGCTTTATATAAACATCTTCTCCTTTAATCCTTGTAACAGACAGCTTGTAAAGTAAACATTTTAAAGAAACAGGCTAAGCAACACGTCCAACTTCTCACGATTGGTAAGTGAGAGAACTATATTTAAATCGTAGTTAAGAACATAGTTATTCCACTACCTCCCAATATCCTCAAGTGGGCTGTAGAATTATAAGGTGAGTACCCTGCCCTGGAGATGCATTTGAGATCATCTAGAGTTCCTGCATTTTTCAGATTACAATATGTCACTGATGCCGAGTTCCCAGGCACTTCTGAGATTGTTTTGGGGACCAATAAGGGTACCCTTGGTGAGTCCTTAGCAGAGTGTTCACACATTTCTCAGGAATGCAAATGGTTTGGCAGAATGTCCATTTCTCTTCTTAAACCTCTGACTTACTCTGCCTACCATAACCTAACCTAATTGAATTAGCTTTTAATAAAATGTCATACATATTTAATCTAGTTATTTTATTCTGTGTATATCTCTCAGAAAAGGGAGAATTAAGATACAAAGACTGTAAGGTGTAAACATATTAGTTTAAATTTAGAAGGTTGTACCAACAAGTATTCAAAGCCCAGTTCAAATCATTCCACCTCTAATAAACCCTTTCAGATTCCCTTATCTTTTTTCCTTCAAACTTCTATAGCACATTGCTTGCAGTTCAGCCTACTTTTTATTAAAATTGTTTATGTGCCTCCTTTTACCTAAATTGTGAGTTCCTTATGTATCAAGACCACCTGTCACTCTTCTTTAGTACCTCATGGGACCCAGCACCATTCTTTGTATATGGAATTTATTTAACAAATAT
Organism: Saimiri boliviensis; assembly: GCF_048565385.1. Taxonomy (NCBI): domain Eukaryota; kingdom Metazoa; phylum Chordata; class Mammalia; order Primates; family Cebidae; genus Saimiri; species Saimiri boliviensis. Next base: position 52,335,830 of record NC_133457.1, on the reverse strand, counting down.
TTATTGAAGTGATCCAAGTATGCTCATATGAAATGTTTAACACAAACTTCGATTCCAATTTAGATTACCATATCACAGCCTGATTTTTTATAGTTCGGCTTTTGAAATATTAGCCTGAGAACATTTCATTCTTTCAGTTTCTATTATATTTTATTTATTTGTTTGTTTGTTTAACAATATTCACAGAATTAAAACAAATCCCAGAGTCTGGTATTATTCCAAATACACCAATAGCGGCTTTGCCCTTTTTAGTTGTATTGAACTCAATCAAACTAATCTTCCACAAAGCCCAGTGGTAAGAGGTGAGCAGATTGGTGAAGTTGCAGAGATTATTGATTTATAATTGTTCCAAATCTCCCATGGAGAGCTTTCTCTTGCTTATTATGATTTATGAAAATTCCTTGCCTTATCACCCCTGGCCAGAGTGGGTGCCATGTAGTAGACACTCAATGTTTAATGAGCTGAGTTGAATTACTCTTAGTTCCTGGACCTATTTACCCGAATCCAGAATAGTGTGTTCTAGAAAGCTCTATGATAAAGAGTTAATCTCTCAATGAAAAGCCAAAATGGGCCTCTACTTTGTGACCAACTCAGTGCCAAATGTAGTCTGAAAAGTTTTCTTTAAAACCACAAATTAAACTCACCATGCGACAATCTGCAACATTGTAAAATTTCTTCTATATCCAAATGATGTTCAAACATTTTAAAATTAAAAAAAAGTAATTTGGCAACTAAAAAGATTCTTGATACATTTCTAAATGATTACCGAAACTGATTTTTAAAAACCAATATATTTGGAAATGACGATGGCCAAGTGGTATGGATAAATTTGGCTGTGACTTATTAAACTGTCCTTGCAAGCAGGCTAGATGTCCCCATTGAAAAATGAAGCAGCAATGTACACATGACAAATGCAGTCATTTCTGATTCCATTTTTTTTCACCAACGTTCTCTGTGATGTTCCTACCTAGCTGCTGACTTCATATACTTGAAGGTTTGTCATGGGAAATATTAGACTTGTCTGTCTAGACTCAGGGCTAAAACTAGAAACAAATTTGGAGAAGTTACAGAGACAGTTTTTGGTTTACTATTTCACAAAAGTTTTAATTATGTGCATAGATGCTTTTCTCATAGTCTAACAGTGTAATTTTGTAGGAATATGGAAAATATGAAAAGTCACTCACAATTTTATCAACGAGAAATAATTACTATTCTGATGACTATCATATATATATCTTTCTTTTTAAAAAAAATTCTCTTTCATTAGAACAATCCTTAAATGGATTGGGCCATATGGGAAGGCAGAGGCACTCCATCTTTGGAGGATTGTAAACAGCAGCTAACCCCTTTGCTAAGACTTGAGGCAGAAAGCTGAACATATGAACCCTTGTAAACCTATGAGCTTTGGAGCCTGGGGGACCCATACAGTGATTGTAAGGGTCTTCTAATCCATATTTATTTTATTTGCTCCTTCAATGAATAGCACAAATGTCACTAACAGTAAAAGTGGTCCTTATATTGGAAGTTTTAAGAAGCACTTAGAAGCAGCAGCTAGAAAAATTTTAAGGCATTCTCTTCCTACAGGCTTAGGAGAAAGCCGGTTTCTCTCTTCCTCTCACTGTGCTCATCAGCATTAGAGGTCTTTGCACATTGAGCCCTTAAATGAACTAGCACCTCCCAGGCTTTAAGCCACACAGCCCTTTGACTAGGCACTACTTTATTTTGATTTTATGGATGAAAAACTGAGATTTAGGGAGGTGAAGTAACTTACTTGGCCATTCCACAAAGGGAAAATACTGTTTTTCCCACAATTGTGCACTCTGCCTCTGCCTCTGCCCCTGCAAGAAAGTCTGTGATGCGAAGTAGCGCTGGGGTAGTGCACGTGAACACCCAAATTAATTCGTCCAGATCTCCCAAAAGTCCCAGCAGGAGAGCCAGCCCTGCGCCCCTGCCACCCCCGCCACCCCCGCTCGTTCAGTCCCACGGTGCTCTGGGAACCCGGGCTTTCCTGGCGCCAGGCAGGAGCCACATCTGCTGGTGGCTCACTCTGGGACCCTCTAGCCCAGCGTGCCGGGCAGTTCTCAGCTCTGAGTAGATGGCATTTTCCGGCTCGCATCCCGACAGAGAGCACACAGACCTGGGAATGGTTATCGGCCGAGAGCTGCAGGCGAACAGCTAATCCAGTACTGGAAGGGGGCACTGGTAGTTAAGCCCTTTAATGGCCTCAGTCCTATTATAATTAGTCCTGGCCTGGAGCTAGTGAACAGCGAGCTCCTCTAACCTGAAACGGAGCCTCATCCACTGCTCGGCACTAATCCTCTGCACAATGAAAGCCGAACTAATTCACTGGGTAAACACCCTCTCCAGTTACTTACAAGCTGTCTTATTTCAGCCCCAAACCAAATAGAAAGGCGGTCAGTGACTGGGAAAAAAAAAATCAAATATTTACGAACTCATTTTGCCTGAAACCGCCCCTGGGATGCTTGCTTATCGCTCATGGGATCGCTTTATGCTGCTGCTTTTGTGACAGGCGGCTACTTTCAAAGGAAGCAACGGCCACCTGAGAGGGATTTCCCTAGCTTGGTCTTTTTCTGATCTCTTCGTAGCTGAACCAAATCACAGCCTCTGAATATAGGACTAGGCACATGACAGGTGCTTAAAAATGCTTAACAAAGATCAGCGTCTGCCTTTAACTCAGAAAGTGGTTCCTGAAGTATTCTAGGCCAGTGGTCCTCAAACTGTAGTACCCACCGAATCACCCAGAAGCTTGTTAGAACTCAAATTGCTGGGCCCCAACTTCAGTTTCTTATTCAATAAATGGGGAAAGACAATTTTTATTATAACAAGTTCCCCAAGAAACCATTGATCTGGAACAGGAGGCCATAAACTTTTATTTTTATTTTTTTGTAAAAAGCCCAATAGTAAAATTTTTAGGCTTTGTAGACTACAAAGTGTCTGTCCCAGGTACTCAGCTACACCATTTTAGTGCAAAAGCACCCACAGACAATACTTAAATGAGTGAACATGTAAGAACATGTAATTTTCATGTTGTGAGTGATTCTAAATTAGATTGCTGCCACCCTCCCTATCCCCAACATACACTTAAAAACTGTAAGTTCCTTTTTAGCTTGTAGGCCATACAAAAGAGGTGGTGGGCCAGATGTGGCTCTTAGACAATTGCTTGCTGACCCTGTGGTCTCTAGAATGATTGTGGTTAGATAAATAACTGATGATGGCAGAAACAATGGCTCAGAGCCTGAAAACAGAAAAGACAAAAATAATTTCGTTGAAGAAAAGTTCTTCTATGCCTATAAACCCAATTTCTCATTTGCTTATAAACCCTACTTACAAATATTCAAGAGAATACTATTGTATATCAGGTGCTGTTATAGGGGTTAGAATGGAAGAAAAACAGGATCTGCCTCCACCCACATGAATTCTATGTTGCTGGACAATGGGTATGGGCTTTGCACAGAGCTCAGAGACTATGAGCTACAAATTTGCAGGTCAGGCGCCCAAAAGCCCAATAGTAAATGTTTTAGGCTTTGTAAACCACACAAATTCTGTGCTTCTGAGATCACAGAATTGCCTGTGATCACTGAATTAATCCGTTAACTACAGTTAGGATATGCACACTATGAGCACAGCCCTACTGTAAGCATAGTGGAGACAGATGGAGAAAAACAGAGATTTGACCCTGGGCATGAATGTTAGTAGTTACATTTTTCTCAGTGCCAAGGACCTTCTCTTTCAGAAACAGAAACAATGACATCTAAAACTTTCAGTAGAGGGTGGCATTAATATGAGAGGATTCTTTGTTCAAAAGCCAAGATAGGCCGGGCACGGTGGCTCATGCCTGTAATCCCAACACTTTGCGGGGCTGAGGTGGGTGGATCATGAGGTCAAAAGATCGAGATCATCCTGGTCAACATGGTGAAACCCTGTCTCTACTAAAAATACAAAAATTAGCTGGGCATGGTGGTGCACGCCTGTAGTCCCAGCTACTTGGGAGGCTGAGGCAGGAGAATTGCTTGAACCCAGCAGGTGGAGGTTGCAGTGAGCCGAGATTATGCCACTGCACTCCAGCCTGGTTACAAAGTGAGACTCTGTCTAAGATAAACAAACAAACAAAAAGCCAAGATGAAAGCCAACTAAGCCAAATCTTAATCTCATGTTCCAGAGCGAGACATAGAAATTGTTCTCCTTTGAAAAGGGTGATTCAAAATATGTATAATCCTGTGCTTGGAGTAAGCAGGGATTTCTTAAAACAAATGCTGCCATGCTTATTCTTTTTTAACCTGGAAAATTAGAAAAGCAGAGATTTTTCTCTTTCACAAATTTAACTAAAGGAAAGAAGTATTTTGGTAACCACCATCAACATAAAAGGGTCATCTTTTAAAAGCAAGCCATTTGCTCAAAAAGAATTAATTCTTTCGAAAGGTGTCTTCTACAGTAGTTTTTGCAGATCTTTAGGATGAATTGCAATTGTTAAGCTTCTTTTGGACTTACCCTTGATCTGATTTGGGGTTTCCTGGAGTGTAAGGATAAGGTGCATCATCCCCTGGACATAGATGCGGACTCCAGTGGATGGTTATGCATCAATATATTTTCAATCAGTATTCACTGAGCTCTACTGGGTGCCACACATTCATCTGCATCCTGGAAATGAATTGCCTGGGAGCAAATGAGACAGACCCCTGCCCTCCAGTGGTTTACAGTCTAATGCTGGAGACAAGTAGGCAGGTAGGCAAACACGAGTAGGTGGCTTTGGCATAGCGTCAACCTGGAATGACAGTCATCACAGAATACAGAGAATCATGGAAAGAATGTAGGTTTTTAAGTCAGGCAGAACTTGGTTTGAAGTCTAACCATGCTACTTCCTAATTTTGTGATATGGTGCAAATTATTTTACTACCCTGGGCCTCGTTCCCCTTATGTAAAATGGAAAGAGCCCTCTTCAAAGTCAAAGGGGTGGTTATCAGGATTAAATGATAAAGTGTAACTAGTGTGTCTAGCATACAGTGTGGAACTTGCCAGAAGCCCAATAATTGTTAGTTCGGTCTCTTTTAAATATGTCAAATTATTTATACAAATTGCTTATTTTACCTGAGCTCTGTGACTGCCCTCAAGTGTTCAGAAATCCAAATTTATTGTGGACTATGGTATGGGACTTGGGGTATAGGGCTCCCAAGAACAGTGTTATGCTCAAATCTCTGCTTGCTTTTTAGAGATGTGGGTTAGTATATGAACCTACAGGAGTCCAGAGGGATGGAAAGTGTGCGGCTCCAAGGCAGGGAGGGGCTGAATCAAGAGGGGACAGGTCAAAATCTACCTTGTCAAAACAGGGTTGATTCTGGAGTTAAGGGGTTAGGAGGCATGCAGTGGTCTTCACCACCCAGTCCTCTGCCCTGAGTTGGGTCCAAGACCCTGGGTCCAAGAAACAGGGATACAAGGGTGAAAGAAGGGAGGAATAACACCAAGAGCAAGTTAAAGGCTGCAAGACACTAGGGGTTCAGGTGCCAGAGATGAGACAGGGACTATAGGTGCCATCATGGGATGTCCCAGGGCCGTCAAAAGTAGGAACTAGGTAGAGAATAGCAGACAGTCTAATGGTCAGCAGCTGCTTCCAGCCAGCCTTCAATAGGCCACCAGTGACTCCCTTGCCACTGAACCATCAGCTTCCTCCCACCCAGCTGACAGTAGGACATTTACTCCTCACCTGCAGTCATTCTGGGACTCCCAGCTTTAATTTCTAGCTTATTTGATCTGCCTTTGAGACTTCATTCATTTCACAATTTGGCTTTTCTTTTCTTTCTTTCTTTCTTTCTTTCTTTTTTTTTCTTGAGATGGAATCTCTCTCTCTTGCCCAGGCTGGAGTACAGTGGTGTGATCTTGGCTCACCACTGACTCCACCTCCCAGGTTCAAGTGATTCTCCTGCCTCAGCCTCCCAAGTAGCTGGGATTACAGGCATGTGCCACAACTCCCAGCTAATTTTCTTTTGTTTTGTTTTGTTTAGTAGAGACAGGGTTTCACCATGTTGGCCAGGCTGACCTTGAACTCCTGACCTCAAGTGATCTGCCCACCTTGGCCTCCCAAAGTGCTGGGATTATAGGCATAAGCCACCGCACCCAGGCTACAATTTGACTTTTCTAAACTTTACATTTTGATTTTGGTTGCCTGCTTTGAAACTCTACTCTGCTTAAACTCTCACCTAAGGTTTTCAGGTTGGGGTCTGAAGCCCAGGCCAGCTGTGGTCAGGGAGGCAATGGCAATCTGAGAGACTGTGTCTGGAGTGAAATTAAAACCAAGCACATACTCCACACAGGTCATCCATAGGAAGGAGCCAAGCTATCATAAAAAAGAGAGGGTAGGCAGAGGGTATTTTTATAGCACGTAGAAAAAAAAAGCTATTATAGGCACTGTGTTGTTTTGGCATAACCATGACCCCATGTTCTCTGACTAAACCATGCCAACATGAATTTAAACAGGACAGAATCACCCTTCTGTTTCAGGTTCCTTGACTAAGCTGTGGGATACTACATCTTGGGACTGCTCTGAGGTTGCATTACTTTTCCTATAGCTAAAGCTGGGTCCTAGACTGAGCTGATGCTGTAAATGAAACCGGCCTGCTCTCAGGATTTCCACCCTCTTAACCTCCAAGAGCATGCATTCTGAGGGCTCTCATTATTAGGAGGCAACTGCAAAGACTCTCCTTGCTCACTGGGATCATGGGGCTCTCTTCTCATCCCATTGTTTGAAACCTTGCCTGTTTGAACATCTGAACCCATTGAACATTTGTCAAAGAAGTGGCACATCAGGATACAAGGAGCTCTCTTTGTTCATGCAGTCTACCTTCGTGTCACAACTCTCAAGTTGTTTGGGGTCACACTCATCAGAAAGCCAATTGAGGGAGGTAGTAGAGGTCTTCCCAATTGCTGGTTTTCTGCATCTTCAACTATGAATTGGATTATACTTTTGAGTCAGAGGGGCAGGAATAATTGTGGGGTCTACATTGCTGAATCCTTATTGAGTGCCTTCAGTGTAGAAAGACAACACTGGGTCACATTAGATAGATCTTGGCAGTAACCAGGGAAACTTGAAAATTGCAGGCATTGATGGACACAGGACTGTCATCTTTGCCTTTTGAATCTGCACTCCTCAGGATCTATTAGCTAAAATGAGCTTACAAAGTTAAGGTGGCACTTTGAAGTCTTGGCCATGTTAGGTTTTTTGTGTGTCCTTGCTATGGTTCGGATGTTTCCTTTCCAAATCTCATGGTGAAATGAAATCCCCAGTATTGGAGATAGGACCTGGTAGGAGGTGTTTGGATCATGGGAGTGGATGCCTCGTGAACGGCTTTGTGCCATCCTCAAGGTGATGAGTGAGTTTTTGCTGTTATTTCATATGAGCTGGTTATTTAAAAGAGCATGGTACCTTCCCTTCCCCTTTTGTGCCCACCCTTACCATGTGATACTGGCTCCCTGTCACCTTCTGCCATGATTGTAAGCTCCCTAAGGCCGTAACCAGAGTCAGATGCCAACACCAAGATTCTTGTATAGCCTGCAGAACCATCAGTCAAAATAAACCTCTTTTCTTTATAAATTACCCAGCCTCAGGTATTTCTTTATAGCAACGCAATAACGGATTCACATAGTCCCCAAATTTCACTGAAACCCAATGGAGGCTGGATCAGGGTTAAGGAGAGGGTGTGAGGGCAGCTGAGTGTACTCCTTCTCCACCTCCCCATAGTTTGGTTGTTAACTTCTGCAGATTCTCAATTTTAGATGCATGACTCAGAAACCCCCAGAGGCTCAGTTCCCTCCTCTGTGATGGGGATGCAGCTAATGAGACTGACCTGGACTGTGCTGAGGATTGAGAGAAATAATGAATGGAAAGAACTCTTTCAAAGTATTGCACACATGCAAGGTATTATATTTAAGTGCTTAATTACTAATTTTACATAAAAATAACAATGTTATTTCATACTTTCCATGGAATTTTCCAGATTTTTCTGTTAGATAAGTTAATCTTCTATTCTATGTTATCTACTCTGTTATCCAAAATAGAGACTCTTAATCTCCTCAGAAAATTTAGTGAACCATGAAACAAGACATAAAGGCACAATCTGGATGTGTATAGTCCAAAGACTTGTCTAAAGTATGGACTTCTTATATAAAGCTTAAATCAGGTATAATTAAACAAAATCTCAATTGTGGTGAGGATTTTTTCAATATAATATAAGGATGATTGACTTAGGGGAAAAGAACTTCTATTATTGTTATTATTTTATAGATGGCTTCTGGTTGGCTGTTAGCCAGGCTAGAGTGCAATGATGTGATCACAGCTCATTGCAGTCTCAAACTCCTGGGCTCAAGTAATCCTCCCACCTCAGCCTCCTGAGTAGCTGAGACTACAAGCATATGGCATCACTCCTGGCTATTTTTATTTTTTGCAGAGATGGGGTCTCAATATGTTGATCAGGTTAGTCTTGAACTAGCCTCAAGTGATCCTCCTGTCTTGGCCTCCCAAAGTGCTGGGTAAGGCATGAGTCACTGTGCCCAGCCCCACTTCTGTTATTACTGAAAGAAATGTAACGTTATGTTACTACACACAATGCTGCTCCTCTGAGCATTTTTCACATATACATTTATTTCTTCCTATCAGTGTTTGAATCCTTTAAGTGGTTCTCGCCTAGTTTTTTTTTTTTTTTTTTTTTTTTTTTTAAGTAGGTATCAAGCAAAATGCCCATCTGACTACAACAGACCTCCTCCCTAGGAGGCCAAAGCCGGCAGCCCTTTTCTTGATAAGAATAGTTCCAAAAACTGAATGCTGGGGGAGCTGTGGTCAGCCTTTGGCAGTGACCTGAAAGTATCCACTTACTCATCTCAGGAACCAAGACAAAGTACCATACTCCATTGCCAAAGCTTCCAAAGGCCTACTTTCTCAGGAGGGTGGAAGAAACCAAGGACTTGGAGACCAAAGCCTATACGTTAGTCCTGGCCATGCCACTTAATAGCTTGATCACTTTAGGGAAATCTGGTAACTCCTCCAGAAATGAAGGTAACTCATCTGTAAGTTAGTTATAATAAAAAACTGCCTCACTTTCTGCACAAGCGCTATTATAAAAACAGTAACCGGGAAAGAACTTTTAAAATTATAATACGCAAAGAAATTGTTGGCATCAGTGCTGTCCTAATGGAGAATTTGCCTTGCCTTGTCTGAGGCCAGTGCTCGTGATATTATTATATTATTATTCTCACATTTTTATGATAGTCCCTAAACAGTGGGAAGTCTCTGTCCTTGAATCTGTTTCTTTCTCTGAATATGAAGGAAAGGATTTTAGCTCCACCATTTTACAGGGAAATTGGGATGGTTACAATGCGTTATCAGTGTGGATAATTGGTCAACTGTAAGACCATCTAACATGAGGATTCAGAGGCAAGCATCCTTAATTAATAGGACTTTATAGGCACTTGGTAGTACCAGGATATGCACATCGTGCTATAAGTGGATGCAGCCAAGAATAACACAGTCAGCAGCTATTGTCCTGTCTTAGTGATCAACCTTCAGAACTTGATTTGCCATCAGAAATGAGTCGCCAGGCAGGGGCTGGAAGGGGCAGGGTCCTAGAGACCTCTTAGACATGTCACATGGGGACAAGAGGCAGGAAAGGATCCCTCAGTAAGTAACATGAAAGCATCTGGCTAGAGTATAGTATTAAGGGCAGTTAAAAGCAGGCAGCAGGGGCCACCCAGGCTACGATGGACATTGGGGAGTCTCAAGTGGGCACATTGAACAGGTGATGTATTCAGTCTGGAGAACAGCAGTAAGGATGGACCTGGATGTTCATTCACACTCTGATGCTAGGAAGACCTAACCTCAGGGACCAGGTATAACTGGATTGGTGTGGGGGGTAGACACTGGGGAGGAAGCTCCCACAAAGGCAGGCATCATGGAACAAGATTAGGGTCCCGAGGTACAAGGTGATGGTTTAGACCCAGAAAATAAGGTTAGAGATACAGTCCTGGAACCTGAGTTTCAGGCTAGAATGTAATCAGCAAGTCCCACAAGACTGAAAAATAGGGAGACTGCTTGGAACTTGATGGATACAGAGCAAAGATAGGCCTGAGCCTTAGGTGAAAGTGGTTGGAAAAGAGCTACGAGGGTGGGCTTTCAAACATCACGTATTTCTGGAGAAATATTCACATAGCATGATCCTGGGCTGGAATAGCAGAGTTCTACAGTGGCTGGATGGTCAGTGCCAGAATAACAGGATAGGATGGGTCTGGAAAAGTTTAGTTAAGTTAGACTTCCTACAGTCACCAGCCCCAAAGAGGTCAAGGTCGCCAATCCAGTGGGCCAGAATTGGTGCCAACAAGGACTCACGGGGTCTGAGGTTTTTGTTTTTGTCATGAAGCCCTGGCCCTGCTTCTGGGGCAGCCTTCCTCCAGGGACCTCATGCCTATAGCTGAGGATATGGAGTCTCCTGGGGAAGATGCGCCCTCCTATTCCAGCCAGGAGCCTTTACTTTGCAGTTCTCATGGTCATGGGCATGTTCCTCAAGGCCTGGATTTCTCTCTTAGGGCCAATGGCTAGTTGTTACCTAACATTCACTCTCCCTTTCCTTAATAATGAACCCTGATTTTGTTGGGGCTGACGGTATGCTGAGATTTAAAACAAAACAACATGCATTGCCAGGTTTTCTTAATGGATAGGAGTGGTTATGGGATGTTCTGGTAAATGAGGTATAAGCTGAAGATGATAGGAGAAGGATTCCCTGAACGCCAGAAATTGTTGAGTAGTGTGCTTCTAGGAATGTGCCTTAAAGGGAGAGATGACTCGCTGGCATATGCCCCTTTACAGGTTCCTCTTTACACCTTATCTTTTTCCTTCCCTCTTCTCCTTTCTTCCATTCAAGTACTAACCAGGCCCAATCCTGCTTGGCTCCCGAGATCAGATGAGATCCGGCACGTTCAGGGTGGCATGGCCATAGACTCTGCTTCTTTCTCTTGTCCTCCTCTCCCTCCTTCTTTATTCCTGTTTCTTTTCTGAAACTTTGATATGACTGCCAGAGCTGCAGTAACCATTTCATAACCACGAGGCAACCCTGAGGTTAGAAACCACGTTCTAAGGATTGTAGGGCATCAGCAGCAACAGTCCTAGATGCCAACATCCAGAATTCCCATGAAAGAATAAGTCTGTTTGATTGAAGTGACTGTAGTTGGGCCTCTGTACTTTGCAACTGAACCTAATCCTGATTAATACTCAGATCTTCCAGCTGAACCACTTATTTCAGGGTGGGAAGTTGGACAGAGGGAGGAAGAGTCTCTTTCACTTCAGGAGATCTGTTGTATTTAGTCCTTATCAATTTTAACATGATTTTTAGGGAGGCATTTCTTGATTCAGTTGTCCTCTCAGCTGGAAGGCATTCCAGACTGTCCGGAGGACCTAGCGATAAGTTTAGAACAAGCAGAAGCAGACATTTGCTCCAGAAGCTCCATCTGAAACTCACCACCTGACTGCCTATCTCTTGGTTTGCCCAGAGAAATCTCTGTTCCAGGGACCACTCACCTGGACTCCCATCAAGCCTGATGACTTTTCCCATTCTTGCGGAGGTTCCTCCTGATTTAGAATATCTCTTTTGAATGGTGGAGGAATTCTGACAAAAATCCTTCTCTCTGACTCCAAAGTCTGTATTGCATAGTCAGTCTCTTGGTAGAATTTACATATCGGGAAGGAACACAAATGGGTGATTTATTTAAATTAAGCACTCCTGGTCTATAGTGTGAAACCCTCTGAGGGCCTGATACCTCCCGGTCACATCTCTAGATAGGGATCTTCTTGACTTTTGAAAATTTAGTTCTTTGGGTCTGCTAGTTCTTTAGCAGGACAAGTTCTGTTTTTGTGGGGTTGAGGGATGAGGGTGGGAAATAGCATAAAGCTGCTAAAGTTAAATGACTTCTCCAAACTTATTGCAAGCACTAGGTGACCCGATTGCAGATAAATACACACTGGAAAAACACATCCCTCCTCTCCTTTTAATACTGAATTAACATAATTAATCATGTATAATGTGTATTTATAAATTATATTTTTCTACGAGGCTGCTCTGTATTACCTTTAAGCAGCACCAGCAAACCCCTTCCAGTATTCCAGTGTCTTCAAATTTTCTTCCTCCCCTTCCCCATCTTGATCTCCCAAGTCCCTACATCTGTAGAAGGCCCATTAAGAAAATCATTTTCCACCCCACCCCCAACAGCACCATATACCTGGTAATAAATAATATGATCATTGCCTAACAGGCACTCAGAAGAGCTGGTGATAAATAAAGAGACTTCTCATCTCTCCACAGGCTCTGCAGCTAGGGCTGGCAGAGGAGAGTTAGCTATTAAAGAACTCACATAGCCACAGGCAAATTCTCTTACCCGCTTCTCCTTGTGGAGACCTTTTCTTAAAAGCTGAGATTGCTCTGATGGTTCAAGGTGCTATTGAGCTCTAACCAGGGACAATTACAAGACTCCAGTCGCAGCATCTGAAGCGATGCTTGCGCCTGATAAGGTTGCTGGTGAATAATGTGAAGGAGAGAGGCCTGATAATGGGTTGCTGAAAGGATGGGATGAGGTATCTTTGCCCAGAGCCCAAAGACAGAGCAGCTGCTGCTGCAGAAAGGCCTCCCCCTACCCCACCCTCAAATTGTTTTACATTTTTATTGCATTGAAAAACCATCCTCTAAACATGCACTTTGGAAATGATTTTTCCCCCCTAGCTCCAAGCTAGTAATACTCCTTACCAACCGATTTTATACCATGAGAGGTTTTGAGAATAATTCTTCCTTTCTCATTCATTTTTTTCCCTCCTGTTTTGTATTTAGAAAACCAGAGATGGACTAATCGTTGTATTTTGTCTCCTCCCTTTCTCTGGTTGCATGGTTGCTTCATATAATTTTCTACCCTACCTTATTCTTTGGCTTTAAAAACCTTTTACAAAAGCAAAAAACCCATAGCCATTTAAAAATGTTATTTTATTTCTCTCTCTCTCTCCTAAAATTTGATGAAAGGAATTTCCCAGGTTTAGCCAAGTTCAGAAATGCAAGCCACTTTGTGCAAATTGTGTACAAACACAATTTAAAAAACAAAAGAGGCTGGGCATGGTGGCTCATGCCTGTAACCCCAGCACTTTGGGAGGCCGAGGTGGGCAAATCATGAGGTCAGGAGTTCAAGACCAGCCTGACCAATATGGTGAAACCGCATCTCTACTAAAAATACAAAAATTAGTTGGGCGTGGTGGCGTGCCCCTGTAGTCCCAGCTACTCAGGAGGCTGAGGTAGGAGAATTGCTTGAACCCAGGAGGCGGCGGTTGCAGTGAGCCAAGATTGTGCCACTGCACTCCAGCCTGGGTAACAAGAGCGAAACTCCATCTTAAAATAAAATAAAAATAAAAGACAAAAGAGGTGAATTCTGTCCAACGACAGGTTATCTTAAAGTAACCTGGAGACTGTGGGGAGCAGGAATGTAGAAGAAATTTTATTAGCCTGAATTTCTCAGTGTGACTGGAAGCCTACATTTCCCACTGGGTAAAGGTGGAGTCAGAGAATCAGGTGCAGTGGAATGTTTTGGAGGCTGGGCTTTGGGGTGAGAGGGCAGCATCAAGTCATGTGCTTCTTTTACCCATTGTTTGATGCCATTTCCATGAGTAAATCAAACTAAGAAGAATATCAGCTCAGATATAGCAGATGTATAAGAACCAGTTGCTGACCTCTAAGAACATAAGTTTGGGCCAAAATTAGCCATAATAAATTAATAACACAAAAGAGTATAACAGGGCTATGGTACAGGTGCCAGGTGCTGGTGGCATTCACAGTACCAGGGAAATGGTGAGGGCTTAGGCAGTCAGGACCATCATTGAGGACAAGGTGAGATTTAGCTGGGTCTTGAAGGATGAAGCGATCTGTATTTGACCATGGGCTTCCAGAGAGAAGCCATCTACCTAGTACTCCCTCAAGGGCTGTCTCCATGACGTTAGGTAAGGCCGGGAGCCCGCTACTACAGCAGGGGTCATACACCATGAAGTTAGCCCTGCCTGGCACCTTCACAAACTACTGGTTCAGTGCATCGAAAGAGGATCCAGACGGGTCATTTTGCTCACTTTGTGCAATGAGTTTGGCATGGCATTCAACAAACTGCGATCCCAACACAAGGTGGGTGCAAGGCTAAGATGTTCAGGTGATTCCAATTTAAAGCATTCTCTACTACTATTGTCTATTGTCTATGTTTCACTATTCTGTTGTTGTTCTGAAAGCATGGACATCAGGTACATAAAATATGTTCAAAAATTTTTGGCCCTTCTATTTCAGTGCAAAGAGTATGTCTTGAATTGAGGTCCCAGGGGGTGTGAGGGATGCTGAACACTGCCCTGGTCTTCAAAAAATGATGGTGTACATCCATTCCTCACAGCGGGCTCAGAAGCACCACTCCATAGCATGCTTTGTCAGGCATCAGAAGGTCCAATCTTAAATACCTCAACACAACCAAGTGGACTTCCCTTAACCATAACTGGTGGATCACACCTGTGACATTTGCAGGCACAGGCTTAATATTCAGGAGTTTGGTAATTTAACAGTGACACAAAGATGCATAAAGTGTTTCAGTAAAACCTTTCTGCTGAGACACAAACATGAACCAGAGCTGCAGTTGGGGCGGAGGAACTAGGCACTTATTTTGGCCACTTACATGTGTTGAAAGTGCCTTTCACTATGGCACTGGGGCTTTTCATTCATGTTACCTCTATAATCATGGGACTAATTCTATTGTGCAGCAGTATTTACAAGGTGGGAGATTCAAGAGGGACTTAGAATTTCCTCAGGTAAAAGGCTAAGGGATGAATGTGAGTGAAACTGTTCACTGATTCGGACGGGTGTTTTCCTAATGAGTTTGGGCTGAATTTCTCATTCTGTATCTCTATTGTTGTGCCCTGGTTCCCCACTGTACACCTCGGTTTATATTTTCTCACTGCTTCTAACATTCTCATTCCCGAGAAGCCTGAACTCTTTCAACATCAGTCCTATGTCTATGTCCTTTCCCATGTTGGTGGGACTCAATTTTCATCTGTGTCAAGAAAATATCTATGTTCAACAGAATTTATTAGCACAATTTGTGCTTGGGTGAAAGTATTTGTAAAAAAAAAAAATCTTGATTGTAAGTCAATTAAACATTGTGGCCTCAAGTAGTGAATGCTAACGTGAAAAGATAGGATTTTTAAAGAGCCATAGACCTTTGAGCTAGAAAACGCCAGGAATTTCATAGTGATGATCTGAGCAAGCCCCAAATCCACGCATCAAATAGACTGTGAGACCCCCTATTTTGTTCCTCAAAGGTCTTCAGATCAAGACTTCAGCATGAAGGCCAATATCAGGACTAGACAGTGGTAAGACCTGAGTTATACAAGGGAGAATAAGTAGCTGCTTTTCCCATGGAGACAGTTACTGTGTGTTCCTGAAGGACTTTTGAATACCAATATCATTCCCCCTCCACACAGCCCCTACGTGAAGAGGGTTTCTCAGAGTTCCATAGCTTCCTTCCAAAGAGCCAGGGCTCCTTTCAAAAGTGTGTACGTGCTAAAAGCCCTCACCAATTCAAGAGTTTAGCGTTTAAAATGTCTCTCATGTCTTTAAAAAAAAAAAAAAAAAAAAAAAAGACAAGTAAGGAAAAAAAAACACCTCTCAATTTTCTGGAGTTCTAAAACTTATTTTTTAAATGAAAATTTTAAGCTGAGGATTTACAAATCAGCTATTAACTTTTAAGACTTTCATTATAGTTTTTTAAAATCATAATTACTTGAGGTAGGGGAGAGGAGGTGTCTACTTTATTCCTAATGGAAACTATACATATAGATGAAGTGTCTATATAAAAAATGGGAGCCATGATTATATTAATACTGTCTACCTGATATTCAATAACTCACCCTTCTATTTCCCATTGTCCATATTTAAATACTTCAAAAAGAATTCTAATCAAGTAGAAATTAATAGCGGAGGAAAGACTGGGCTGGCAGGAGAAGGTTCTAATCCCACTATCTCTTAATATTTCAAAGTCTCTTTTATTTTCTTAATAAAAGGGCCAGAGAAAGAGAGGGAGAGAGAGAAAAGAGAATTAATCCAGTGCTCTGAACTGTCCTCTCATCTTAATGCTTTAAATAAATTCTAAGAGAATATTATACATGAGAAGGCTATATATGGCCAATGGCCAGGCTTTCCTTTTGCTTCTCAACTTTTTTTTTTCCTATCTTTTCTTCTTCCTTCCTTTATCCTACCTGTCTTCTCTCTCCTTTTCCCTCCATTCCCAAGATCTTCAAAACCCAGTGATGAAAGCTGTTCCCTGACATTTGGCCACATATCCCTCCCTCCATGCTTCCTTTCCCAATCCTTCACCTACGGGCATGCTCCCCTCAGTAGACCATGTGCCTCCCTTTCTTTGTGTTTTTAGACTTGTTTTACCCTCATTTAGCCTACATCTACTCTCCTCTTGCCTCAAAACCTGTTAATTCTTCAAGCCTCACCTTCTCTATGAAACATGTAGCTTCTTTAAATTATAATAAAATCTTATAACCATTAATATTTATTGAGCAATTCCAGGGTGCTAGGCAATTTACTTGCATCGTATCATTTAATTCTTTCTGTAATCCTTAGGAGATTATTCTAACTTCACAGGTGGGGTCTGGGACGAGGAAGAGGTTGAGTCAATTGTCAAAAGTTGCAGGAGTGGGAGAGCTAGAGCAAGGGGTCTAGCAGCTGCTTCGTCTCTTGCCCCTTGACTGCTAGTTCAGTTATAGTCAAATTAGACAGGATTGGGAACTTCGAAGCTCTCTAATTATTTTATGTAATGGCAAATTTCTTAAGCAAAATGATAAGTCTTGTGACAAGGACTTCCATATCTTATATTTGTTTGTTTCTCTTGTATCTCAGTTGGGGTAGCTACATAGTAGATTCTTAGTGCCTACTTGATGATGAAGGTCTGGTTTCCCCCTAGAAACTTTACCATGTTCACTGTGCACTAAAACACCATGTAAGCCCAATTTAGGTCTTCTAACAACACGTATTATTCTACTTTTCTTCAAAATTGAACTACATGAATAAATGGACACATTAGAAAGTTGCTCTCTAAATACATATTATTGATTGATTGATTGATCCATTTGTTCATTTATTTGACCTGGCAATCCCATTACTGGGTATATATCCAAAGGATTATAAATCATTCTATTATAAGGACACATGCACACGAATGTTCATTGCAGCACTGTTTACAATAGCAAAGACCTGGAACCAACCCAAATGCCCATCGATGATAGACTGGACAGGGAAAATGTGGCACACATACACCATGGAATACTACGGAGCCATAAAAAATGATGAGTTTGTGTCCTTTGTAGGGACATGGATGAACCTGGAAACCATCATTCTCAGCAAACTGACACAAGAACAGAAAATCAAACACTGCATGTTCTCACTCATAAGCAGGTGTTGAACAATGAGAACACATGGACACAGGGAGGGGAGCATCACACACTGGGGTCTGTGGAGGGGGGACTAGGGGAAGGACAGTCAGGGGGATGGGAGTTGGGGAGGGCTAACATGGGGAGAAATGCCAGCTATAGGTGATGGGGAGGAAGGCAGCAAACCACATTGCCATGTATGTACCTATGCAACAATCTTGCATGTTCTTCACATGTAC
Source organism: Saimiri boliviensis (assembly GCF_048565385.1). Classification (NCBI taxonomy): domain Eukaryota; kingdom Metazoa; phylum Chordata; class Mammalia; order Primates; family Cebidae; genus Saimiri; species Saimiri boliviensis. The sequence continues at coordinate 52,318,100 of NC_133457.1, read as the reverse complement.
CCCGAAACATAAAATGCAATGAAGTATATATTTTTAAAAAAAACACGGAGCACTTTTATGTGTGGCACCGTTGTGGACACTGGAAGGAACTTTATTACAGCAGTGAAGAAGATACACAGAAAATTACTGCCCTCATTGTGTTGCTTGTATTCTAATTGGGAGAGACAGATAAACAAAATAAATAAGTATAATATGTGGCAGAGGGCAATAAAGCTACAAAAAAAAAAGCAGGAGATGAGATAGGGAATTGATAGAAGAAGGGAAGAGGCTACGACTTTAAATTGAATGATCAGGGAAAGACTGAGCACAGGCCTGAGGGAGGTGCAGGAGTGTGGATGTCTGGGTGGAGAGTAGTGTAAGCAGAAGTCATAGCACATACAAAGGCAGGAATGTGCCTGGAATATGCAAGAACCAGCACACAGGTCACTGTAGTTCGTTATCCTTAATTATAGAAGAGAAATTATATCTCCTACCTATGCATGTTTGTAAGCATTGTTAAAGCTGCATACAGAACCACATAGGCAGGCAGATTCCCAAAGTACCCATGCAGATTTTAAGTGGAAAGATAGGAAAAGAGTATAAATATGTTACTATTTTTTAAAACTGGTCGTGCTTTAGTCCAGATTTCCTGGAAAATAAAGGCTGACTTGAGGATTATGATTAAGATTTGTCTTTATTTGAGAAGTAAAATCCCAGGCTGGAGAAAGCATAAAGAGAAGCGCGTCAAGGAAGGAAAGGGGACAGTGCAAGGTGATGCATGATTTCTCTGGCCACTGTCTCATGGAGACCCTGGAAGACACAGAACAGGTGACCTTTCAGGGACATCTGCACAGCCATGCGGACAGCTTCAGAAGTTGTGCCCTGCCCAATTCATGAGAGGAAGAAAGGAGAAGAAATTTATCAGTGGACTCCCTGACAATACTTGTTTTCAATTGGCCAAATTTCATCTTTTAGATAGATAACCCCCACCCCACACACACCCTACATTTGACTTCCTGGTTGTAAAATCTGGCTTCCTTGTTCATGTCTGTAGTGTGACATTTCCTTAAAGTCTATAAGTGATAAGAGGAGACAGAGATCAGACATGGTTAGCCTTGTCATAGAGCAGCTGCCAGGTGAGAGTGGCCAGCATTCACAGGCAAGCAACTGGTTGGCCGCAGGCAGTGAGAAATGTGGTTTCTGAGTAGGGCTGGTAGGCAGAAACAGCAGCTGACGCAGAGCAGGTAGCTAAAGGTCTGGAGGTATTTAAGAAGCATCCAATATAATCAGTTAATAGCAACATTTAGCAAGAGCAAATGCTTACACAATCCTCAAAATAGAGACAGAGGCCCCATTTCCCCTCAGTTTGGAATAAATTGTATAGAGAAGATTAGCTATGTGTGTACATGTTTTACGTCAAGAGGAGGAATAAAGAGGGAATGGGAAAAGAACAACCTTGCTGTAACTAGGAAAATGTAAAACAGAATGATGCGAGTCTGTTACTTTCTTGGGAATACCAACTAGCCATATTAAAGTTACTCTAAAGATCAGTTCCAGTACAAGAATGTCCCACAGAAAGTTAAAGCCAGTGGGAGAGTACAGGAATCTAGGTCAGAGGATAAAATAAACATCACACCAATTTAATTGACTTAGTGTGTCTGAATCTCCTTTTTAAAATGATCAAATGGGGGAACTTGATGGATTTAATCATAGCTGAAAATTCACTGTGAGAATATTCTAAGTATCTAAAATACTAGATAACCTATTCTGTTATATGCTTTTTCCAATTTCCAAATCATTTAGTTATTGGAGAGGTATAGTTATAGAAGCAACTCTAAAAATTTAATTTAGCAAAACGTAATATTATTTATAAAGTGAAACAAGTCTGGAAGGAACAGAAACATAAAAATATCAAGTATATCACTACGGCAGAACTATATGCAACACAATTTGGGGGTATGTAATGAGATATTTCTTTATAAATATTAAATTTAGAATGCATGAATTCCTTACATTCTCTCCAGTTCTTTTTTTGACTTGCTCTAGAGTCTGCCTTCTCTCTGAAACATAGTTTTATGAAAATTCAGTCAATGAAATTAGTCTGTTGAACTTTAATTTAGCATCATAGTGAGATCATGTGTGTTTTGTGAGCAACTATCTCATTCGAGAGGTTGCCCACAGAGTTTGTACCTAGAGAGGACCTTCAGAGTGTTGGGGCAACCTTTCTTTTTACACCTGAGTAAGCCAAAGTCTAAGGAGTGAAAGATATTCCTTACAGCAAAAAGATGCCTCCCGACTCCTGTCAGTATACATTTAAAAATAATCTACTCTCATGTCTATACACAGGTAGGAAGTATGAGTAAAGAGGTTTAAGTTTCGATGGAGCCGGGCGCGGTGGCTCAAGCCTGTAATCCCAGCACTTTGGGAGGCCGAGGCGGGTGGATCACGAGGTCAAGAGATCGAGACCATCCTGGTCAACATGGTGAAACCCCATCTCTACTAAAAATACAAAAAATTAGCTGGGCATGGTGGCGCTTGCCTGTAATCCCAGCTACTCGGGAGGCTGAGGCAGGAGAATTGCCTGGAGGCAGGAGAATTGCCTGGACCCAGGAGGCGGAGGTTGCGGTGAGTCGAGATCGCGCCATTGCACTCCAGCCCGGGTAACAAGAGCA